>NW_028327180.1:90406574-90709604 GCF_987537825.1 Furipterus horrens
TTATAGGTCTATCTCCAGCTGTTCTTTGGAGTTTCCCTGTCTTGTTTGCTGGCCTACCTGGCTGCATTTTCCCATTTCCCAGGGTTTAGTAATGAGCGTCCTCCCCTCAGATTTCGGATATCCTTAGTTCTCAGAGGCGTTTGTGCTGAGCCACGGAATGCCCCTTTTCTAATGCTACTATTGTTAACTCTGGCTCAAAGAAAACAAAAAACAAAACAAAACAAAACAAAACCCTCTAATTCATTTGCCCTTTACTGCTAATTATTTTCTACCGAGCCACCATTTTCCTTGCTTCTTACATTTGAACACTTTCATTCCCGCTCCTTCTCCATCTGGTCCTGCACTCCTGCCTCTGCGGCCCCCAGTGCCAGATCTCCCCGTCCGCGTCGTGGCCAGGCCATGGAGTGAGGGCTGAGGCGTGCAGTTTCTCCTCCCTCCACCCCCTTTTAGGGCCCCAGTCACCTGACTCCTCACAGTCTGCAGCCCTCCAAGACTCCAGAACTTCTCCTTCACATAGCCAATCCCATGGGCCCATCCGTACCTGCCCTTCCCCTGGTCTCTCCCTGCCTCCTATCAGCCTCGCCCCTTTAGTCTCAATCCCTTCCACGACGTCGCTGATAGAGACGGTGTCATGTGAATACATGTCCCACTTCCTTAGGTGTCTCCTTACCAGAATGCGCAAATTAGGCTTTAAAGCTATCAACTATAACACGACTCTCAAATTTACTGAAATTCCCAATAAAAATCCCGTGTGTGTTCCAGGGTTGTCCTGTTCCTGGGGTTGAGGCTTTTTAACATCAATATACTATTTCATTACATACGTGTACCAAAATTTATTTCATTAGGGTATATAGGTGGATACCTGGGTTATTTCTAGTAATTGTCATTAGTTTTCTTATTACCAATATTGAGGTATGTGCATCCCCGTACTTTGCGCACTTCCTTATTCATCTAATAATTTTAAAAGACTTTGTTCTTTTCCTCCATGTTCTTAGTAATTTTTTAGCACCTTACCCTACTTCATTTTCTTCATAGCATTTGGTGGGATCTAAGCTAACCCACTGGTTTCTGCATTCTTCCTGTCCCCCACACCAGAAAATTATGTGTCACAAGTATAGGCCATGTTGTTTTGTTCACCCCTTATTCCAGCACCTGGAACAGTGGATGGCAGATGGCACAGAGTGGATGCTCAATAAATAGCTATTGCATTAAAAACAAAATAAACCTCAACATATATGACAGAATAAACTTGGCTGAATGCAATTGAAAACCACAATGCAAGCTGGCTTAAGCGAAAAGGAAGTCTGTTATCTCACAGCACTGGGAAGTCTGGCACTATGACAGGTTCTAGGCATTTTTGATCAGTGCCTTAATGATATCTCCCAAGACTCAAATTCTTTCCATTTTTTTAGGCTGTCACCACTGGCACTGGCTTCACGTTGTGAGTGGTCCCATTCAAAGATGGCTGCAGGATTTGCAGGCTTCCCCTCCAGACCCGATAACACCCAGAGGAAGAAGGCAGGCTGTCCCTGTCTACATTGCTTTCCTAGGGATAATAAATCCTGTAGTAGAAATCCCCAGCAGACTGTCTTCTAGAATTTTATTAGCCAGATGAGTCACATGGCCCATTTCAGAGTTAATCATGAGCAAGGGATGTGGAATCACCTGGCCTGGCTGAGACCAATCACCTGGAGGAGAACCGAGATGGCGAAGTCATCCATAAAGGCCCATACTGCTCGAGCTCCAGGGTCAGCCAAACAGTCTTGGAACCCTGGGGTTCTAAACCTGGCCATTGGCAAGGGAGCAGTTAGTCAGACCAAATAGGAGGTCAAGGTTGGAAATACTGGAGACGTAAGGAGCTAAACTGCTCCTTAAAACATTTAAAACATTTTCTGTGTGGTAGGCAGTGAAATATATTTTCAGGCTACATTTCTTTGGGGTACGACTTTAACTTGCTAAGTCTGCGTTTAGATTGAAATGTGACTAACATCGGTAGCTTGTTCCAGGGTGATGAGTACATTTTTATCTGAACAGTGGCCCATGGATGTCAGAGGGTACAAAAGGACACTTCAGGAAGGTCGTGTGGGTGTGGTGGCCACTGTAGGCCAAGCTCACCTGGAAAACCCAGATCCTATTGGCTTAAAACATATCACAGAACCGAAGCATGCTCATTACTTCCACTCCCTCATTTCCTGCCTGGACCGCTGCTGCACGCTGTTGTGGCCTTTTCTCTTGCCTACCAGTTGGCTTTCCACATGGCAGCCAAACAAGCCTTTAAAGACAAAGCTAAGTTGTCATTCCTTGGCTGGAATCTTCACACAGCCTTTCACCTCACTAAGTAAAATGTTCTCTCCTTACCCTCTGCACCATGATGTGGCACGCCATCAGTCTCTCCCTCATTCTCTGCACCCAACCGCACGAGATGCTGTGACTTCCTTTTCAACATGCCAAGCTGTTCCCATCTGAAGGTCTCTGCACTGGTTGCCCATTTGGTCACCACAGCCACCTTTCAGATTATTTCTGTCTCATCTCCAGTGTCTCGTGTCCTCCACAGGCCATTCCTGAGCACTGTAGCTAAAACAAGTCCGCCCATTCTATCTCATGTTTCACTTTAATTTGTTCAGTTATATCACTACATAATATCTTACATATTTATTTGCTTACTAATTAATTTTTGGTCTCTCTCAACCAGAAGGTATTCTCCTGGGGTGGGTAGGGTGTTATTTGGCACTTTATTCCCAGCACCTAAACTAATGACTGGCTTAATTAATATTTGAGTGTTTAATTAATATTTGTTAACAATAATGCCAAAGTCTGTTTGTTAACCCCTCTTACATAGTACTTCCACATATGTCACATAGGAGTGCCAGGGAAGAAATGACTTCACAGCAGGCATGGCTGGCATGGAGAACAGAAGAGACAGTGGACAGAGCCTTAAGAACCTTTTGTCAAATGTTTAAAGCACTGTCATGTGGAAGAGGGGCTCTGGGGTCAGGTCACTTCAACAGGACCAGGAGGTAGGAATGAGGAGGCACGGACAGACTCACACAACTGCAAAAGTGAACCCCCAAGTCACCAGATCAATTTCTCCCTCTTGTAAAAGGAATGATTCTTTCTTGTGGAGAGATTCTAAGTCGACCTGGATAATAAAGCACTGGGGGGAAGAAAGGGAAAGGAAAGGAAAACTGCCTGAATCAGGGCAAAGGAGGGGTTTTTAAAAGGGAAGAGTGGCGGGACAGCTCACTCTCGGAGAGAAGGATAGAAGGAGAGGATTTTAGGGTGTGTTGCTCCGGGTACCTATTAGCGCTGTTGAGTGGGGAATGGAATTCCTTTCTCATTATTTTTGGATATTGACTATCCTTTTCCAACATAAAGTCCCTCTTAGACTGAACCACCTGGGTCCCTAGGTTATAATGGTCACATTAAAAAAAATACAACTTTCAAACAGTTGATAGAAAAATGGGAAAAACTGCCTGATAAAGAGCTTTGAGCTTATCATTTGAAATTTAAGCAGAACCTTAACGATGAGTAGCTGGAGACTAAAGTATAGATTAGTTCTGAAGTCTGTTCCAACTCCCATCAGAGCATAGCTCTAGTTGGCTGTCAGAGAGAGTTTCTGGGGGTAGAAGAGAGGGACCCTTCCTATTTTGTCATAGATGGCCTCTTGATGAAAGTTGGCCAGTTTGAGTTTAGAAATGGGTATGGGAATGGGACAGTCATTGTTTTCCCACGGAGAATTTCATGCTGAAATTTCATTCGCCTTGTGGCGTGAATGGAGGTGTCAGGGGGGTGTGGAGAGGTGAGGTATCAGTTCTGACCAGGGTTGGGTGGGTGACCTCAGCTCAGCTGCTAACCTCCGTGTGCACCCTCTCCTGCCACTTGCATGCAGGGGACTGATATTCTTGGTATGCAGAGAAAAGATGACCTGGTTTGGGATATGCTCTGACATCAGCAAAAACTGGGCTAATAGAATGAGTTGTGCAGGCAAAGAGGCGACGGACCAGGCACAGTGAACTGGCGAGAAGGACACTGGACTAAGTGTGTCTGTGTGACCTTGTGAGAGTTTATCCTTTTTTTTTTTTTTTTTTAATGATCAAAGGCAACTAGATGAGATACTCAGAAATTCTTCTCACGCTGATATTCTATTCAGTAGAGTCACGGGTCAGTATGTTTTTGCTGTTGCATAATCCTCAGAAAATTAAAGTTTAGAATAAAATTAGGATACAAAAATAACACTGAGGTTGGCATTAAGACAGAAACAAATAGAGGGAAAAACACAACAATTAGAGCATGGAAAATCATAAATTTGATGAGGTGAAATGACTTTACAAGGGACCAGGGGAAGAAAAGTATTGTTAGAAATTCTTGGCAGACTCTCTTTTCTACAAGTATTTCTGAAATCTGAAGACTATAGATGAGAAATCTCTTTTTTTCCTTCTTCCTTACTCTTCATAGCTCATCTGAAAATCTGATCTTCTTTAATAACAACAAAGTACCTCCACGATCTTCCCATCTGTCTTTTCTACATTATCTCTCTGAAATCCTTCCTGAGCTTTCATTACGGGGCCACTTCAGACTCTTCCGCACAAAGGCTTCGGCTGTCACTATCTGTATTAGTCAGTTCAGGCTGCCATAACAAAATACCAAAGACTGGGTGGCTTCAATAATAGACATTTTATTTTTTTGCTTCCCAGTTTTGGAGGCTGGAAGTCCAAGATGAAGGTGATGGAAGTTTGATTTCTCTTGAGGTCTCTCTCCTCGGCTTGCAGATCTCTGGCTTCTTGCTGTGTTCTCACATGGCCTTTTCTCTGTGCATGTAAATCCCCAGTATTTCTCCCTCTTTTTACAAGGACACCACCCATATCGGATTAGGTCGCCACCCCAATGGCCTCATTTTAAATTCACCACCTCTTTAAAGGCCCAAATACAGTCATATTCTCAGGTACGGGGATGTAGGGCTTCGGGATAGGAATTTAGGGGAATGGAGGATCCAATTCAGCCTGTAACATCACCTCACAGAATTTGCTCAAATTTTTGTCTCCTAGAATGTCCTTTTTCCTATTTTCTATCTTTCAAAATGCTACGCATCCTTTGACCTTTGATTCCATCTCAAAAGCCCCTTTCTCCCTCCTGTCCTTCCTTCCTTCATTTATTCCCTCCCTTTGTAAGTGGCCTTTCTTTTCACTGAAGTGACACTTGGGTATGGTATAATAACAAAAGTACAACAGTGCTAGCATGGAAATGATAATACTCTTCCACACCCCAAGTACCCCATCCAGAGGGCCCCTGTGCAAGCACACAGTTAATACTAGTTTTGGGAGTCTCTTGTCTGAGTCACATAATCCACATCCGGTCCAATGGCCACACACCGCCTAGCAAAAAGGGGTAATTCTAACCCATAGATAGAGACGTCCTAGTCTGGTGTATAAGCGCATCATCCTAGGTCTTTACAGATTCCTGGTGGTTAGCCATGTTCCCTCTGGAGGCAGGGGGCAGAGAGCACCCTTGGGCATTGCCCATCACACAGACTTGGGTTTGTATCCAAGCACTAGAACACACAAGTCGTGCACTTTGGTCAGTTGTTTCATCAGTTTGGGCCTGTTTCCTTATCTATAAACAGGGACAATAATGATACCTGCTCTGAAGAGCTGTGGGATAAAATGAGAGGCTGCTTGTGAAATGCCATGTGACCAGCAGCGGTCATGCTGCAGAACTGTTTCTCCTGTCTGTCGCCCTCTGGGTGTCCACGGGACCCTGCCATTCCTCCTCGCCTTCACTCTCAGCCTGTCCTGTGGCTCCTTCGAGGACAGGGCCCGCGTGGATCCAGCTTTATATCTTTAAACATCCCACTGATTCTAACTCAGTGCCTCGTTAGTGATTAATAAACATTATTAAGCTTGGATCTATCAGGCACACAAAAGGCAAAGTGTTACGTTTTGCAGTAGGGAGCCATGGGTGAGTAATGTGGTTCTATCACCTAACTGAGCTGTGGCCTTTAGATCTCTCGCAACCTCAGGCTCCTTGTCTGTCACATGTGGGTGGCCACCCCCACCTCACAGGGCTTTTGGGAGGGAAACTTGGAGAAGCCCCTGAGCTGCTGCAGGGCAGAGTTACAGAGAATTGATGATGATATTTCTGTTCGCTTTTTGTTTCCCTTTCATGTAAAATTCTCGCTTTGGGTACACGGAGTCCTTGTTCCTTCTGTTCTCAGTCTCCTCATATTGACAGCTCACCATAATCAAGGGCTGGAGGGAGGACAAAAACTAAGGTCTGTACAGGCTTTGTGAGAGTTCCATCTTATTTGTTCCCTAAATTCTGACAGTTCCAAACTGCATTGCTGCAATTTTCTGCTCCACTGTCAAGCTGACTTGAGTGAGTCATCTCTACAGTGTTATTAGAGAAAGCCCCACATGACCATTTATTTAATGATGGCGTCCACACTGCTCTGCACGTGGCTGTCCTCCCAAAATACAATCAGCAACCGAGTACCAGGACATCCGCCGCTCTGTGATGCATTTGGTGCCAATCAGCATCTTCCGTGCAAGTTTGTACTGCAGCATCTGGTTTGCTTTGCTGGTACCTCATTTGATATTCTAGAACCTTCCCTCTGACTTTCTCCAGGGACAAAGCACACTGACCCCATCCTATGTCCTCATCACCAAGATTGTATCCTGAGTAGATTTTAGGATTAAAAACAGAGAGAACAGCTTTGAAATAGAAGTCAGCGGAGGCCATGAGGCAGGCTTTGAGGTAGGCGTGGGGGTGAACAGAGACTCAGAAGAAGACAGAGTTTGTCTAGGTCAGGGGTTCTCAAACATTGTAGTCCCTGGACTCCTTTGCAGTGGTAAAATTTACTGAGGACCCTAACAAGAATTTGTTTCACGGTGACTATATCAATCAATAGCTACTCCATTAGATACTAGAAAAAGTTAAATTTTTGTCAGTTTGTTTAAAAATAGTATTAATAAGCTCTTAACATCAGAGCAACAACACCAATACACGTCTTGTAGCTTCTAGAAAACTCCATTTTTAACTAAAGAAAGAAGGAAAGTGAAAAAGGCAATCGATGGCTTAGTAAATTATTATAAAAATAATTTTAACCTCATGGACCTCCAGAAAGGGTCTTGGGGATCTTTGAGAACTACAGTCTAGGCAAGGACACTAGAGATGGATGTGCGTGTTTTGTGTTTGTGTAACAAACATAAATCTGTTTCTCTCTCAGTAATAATGACAGCTCCTTGTGTTTACTGTGAATGAGATACTATGCTAGTTCACAGTTATTATTTCCTTTAACTCCCATAATAACTCATGAGAAGAGATACTATTATACCCATTTTACAGATTAAAAAATGAGGCACAGAGAGGTTAAAACTCAAAGCGGGGCACCATTTCTATGACAGAAAACCAATTAGGTTTCTAATGCAAACTGTTACAAGGTTAAGGATTAGTTGACCTTGAGGATGACAGAGTAACTCCCCGGTCAGGTTCTAGAGAGACCGGGAAACAGGCTGCAGTGGGTGCTATTGTGCCATGCATGGACCTCTGCTCGCAGTGAGTCCTTCTCTGGAAATTGATCTCAAAGAGAACTGCTAATCAGAGGTCACACCATTCCCCTGGGCTCCTTCCTAGGAGGTACAGTGGTACCTCGGGACTGGGTACTCGTAGTTAATTTGTTCTGGAACTTGTGACGAGTGCTGAAACTGACGAGCACCACACGATGAAGCATTGTCTCTTCCGGGGCGGGATCGTGACTCACATACGTTCTAGCAAGGGTGACGAGTCCTGAGCAAGTGTCGAGTGTGGAAACATTTTTTTTCTGGTCAAAACACGACGAGTACAAGGTTTGACAAGTTCTGAAGTTGAAAGGTACTGAGGTAGGACTGTTTATAAAAGCCTTTGCCGCAGGGCAGGGCAGCTCTGAAAGGCCATCCAATCCCAGACCTGCCTGGAACCCGAGGCCTTCCTTGCCTGTGCATTACTGGTCAGTCCCCACCTCGGACCTGTCCTGCGTCCTTCACTCCCCCAAGGCCACTTTTGAATCAGCATCCTGTGCCCAAATCTCCCTGAGTCTGTTTCTCAGGGGAAACAACCTAAGACAAAGACCGATTCCCAAACCTTCCACCATTACGCCCAGCTCACTCCAATTCCTTTTGAATATTAGGCCTCCCAAGTGGTGAATATTTAGCCTCTTTCAAATCAACAACCAGTGGAATGGTCCTGACTTAAGCTTCTTCAGCCTCCCAAGGGACAGTCTTTTAATTCGGGATTCTCCCGATTTTGAGAGATCGTCCTCCTACTGAGTGGAGATGGTTCTGCCTGGTATTCATCCAGAGTTCGGAGTTTTCCGTTGGAGTTTTCTAGACTGATGCGTTCATTCTTCCGTGATGGCTGAACACATTACTGTTAGGGTAGAGTCTTTCAGCGGGATTCCCGAGGAGCTCAGCACAGCCAGAGAGCTGGAACAGACAGCATTTTCAGTGCTTCCTTGTCTTGACACTCCCTGGCAGACTTCATGGCACATGGCTACCCCTTTCCAAACTCTACTTCCACACAGACGTGAATGCCCCCGAGCATGGATCGTTGGCAGTGGAACAGACTGTCTTCTAATTCTTCCCTTGTTGTTCATTACAGTCAAATGCAGGTGAAGATTTAAGGGGCCTTAGTGCCATGGTTTTCAATTTGACCCCATATACCTTATTTCTTGTGAACTAACTTATTTTTGTGCAGTTTCATTTTCCCTGCTATTCTCTGAAAGTAGGACAATTTTCGGTGTTATTTTTAATCATGTAACACTCGGGGGAGATAATGATCTTGATTAAAATGTGAGCCTAAGAAAGGTATTCTCTTGGAGAGGACTACATGGAAGAAGTGTGTTCAGCTTCCAAAGCTCCACTAGGTGGCATTTTATTAAAGGAGCATTGCTATTGAGCTCATTAGAGGTAATTGCTCAGGCTATTATTCTTAAAGGGATAGTGGGAAACTTTCTGATCATTTAAATGTTCATACTTCCACAGATGATTATCGTGGGGATTCTAAAAGGAAAGCCTGCCATATTTTTAAAGATAAAATATCCAGATCGATGCCTGCCAAATCTAGCTTAACCTAAGAAGAGAATGGAGATTTGAGGCAAGATTTATAACTTGGGCTCTGATACTAATTTATTATGTGACCTTGTACAAGTCACTTTCCCTGTTTAGCCCAATTTCTTCTTTGAAATTAGAAAGGAAATCAAAAGAAACAGTCTTCTAAAGTCTTTTGACTTCCAATACTCATTATTCTATTTATTCATTGATGTATTTAAATTTTGAGATTTCTAATATCCTCATCACTGCATTTGTAATAAAGACAACTTTTAACAAATGCAACACAATTTGGTTTGTTTATAAAATACTTTATGTGAAACATTATTGTGATTTTAGACTATTCTAATTTTTATTATTGAGAAGGACCTGTTAGAAGCAGTCTTCCTCATACCGAGTTCAGAATCTTGAATTTCACGCCAAACAACTTCAGTGGCTGACAACCTCATTTTTACCCTTTCAAGTGGCTGGGGAATGAGTTTCTCTGAAACCCAGAGAAACTCATCTGGAAGAGCAAGAGAGGTCTTCACGGGTAATTAATTATCAGCAGCAGACGGGTGAAGAGCACTCAACTCTCTCCTCCGGTTCTGCAAAAGAAACCTCTCTGACGTTTCCATTTCCCAGATTGCTTTTACCTGAACTACAAGATTCCACTGAACAGAGGCTTCTGATACTTTACAATGCCACGGCGCTTTTCCCCATCTATCTCGAAGGCTTAATAAAGCAGGAGGAACGGTGCCTTCAGAGCACAAGCCCCTCTGTGCCTATGAATCCGGGGAAGGCTGTTTTAACTCCTGGAGAACACCTCTGCTCTGCTGCAGACACTGAAGGTGGCTACAGTGGGTCTGTGGTCTGAGGTCTGCTCTCCATCTTGGGGTTGGGGCGGGGGCTGGTCCCCAGACTCCCTAGGAATGCTAAGACCCAGGCTCCAGGAGGGGTCTTTGCTATACAATAAAGCACAGATGACCTTTCACAAATGAAAAAAAGAAAGAAATCTATGTCTTCTTCACCCCCATTGCTCTTCTTAACCCAAATTCACAAAACCTAGGGCTGCTGAAGTCAGAAAGGACTGTTCTGGTTGCCTGGCTCCCTGCTTTTCAAAGGTTGTTGCAAGGAATAGAGCCACTGAGAGAAAAAGAAATGATTCTTTCATCAACGGAATTTTAGAAAGGCTGCAAAGAAAACTCCCCTCAAATAGTCACAGTGCATGTTTGCATTTTAACTTGGTAGGAATTTCTACAGTAAGGAAACTGATTTCTGTAATCTGTTCTTTTGCAAACTCATGGAATGCTTTGGGGGATAGAGTTCTAATTTAACTATTTTATTTTACAGATATGGAGAAACAGAGTTTAGTCAAGAAGAAAGCCAGGAATTTAGTCACAAAATGTAGGGGCAGAACTGGACTCAGAACCTGGTATCTCCTGGCTTTGAGTCTGTTCTTATTTCCCAGCCATCTTAATTGCAGACCCAAATCTAGACCTTTTTTCCCAAATGTAACATAAATTAAACACATTAAAAAAAATGGATCTAGATGATGTTGCTTATTGTTAATTTGCTAATGAGCACATAAAACTCTGAGGCTGAGTGACCTCCTCAAGGTCATACGACTATGTTCAAGCAGAATTAGAGATAAGAGGTGAATTTACTCAATGCCCAGCCAGGGCAATTACCTACAATCAAGTCATCTGTCCACTTTAGCCTATATCTTTGAATTAAGAATGAAGATTACATCTAAGTCATTCTGCACGTATGGTATTATCAGCCATTAACAAATTCAGTTGAATGGGATCATTCCCATTGCCTGAGTGGAGCAATGTGACAGTAGGCCGGGTGAGTTCTGATGACACTCTTTCAACCAGGAAGAGCCAATAAAAGTAAGGGTCAGAATGAAAACTGTCAAATACATAACTTTTAGGCTGGTTGAATGAGAAATCATATTATTAAGAGTTTTTTTCCATCTAATTCCAGCTCTGGGTAGCAGTGACAAAGGGCCCAATTATTAAAGATAATGACAGTTACAAAAATAGATAGCATTCACGAAGTGTTCATGGGTGTCAGGCACTGTGCTGAGGACTCACATACATTCCACCTACACAATAGCTCTATGAGGTAGGCGTGACCACGTTATGGATGAGCAAGCTGAGGCTCAGAGACTTTCCAAAAACCACATTATAGCAAGTGGGAGAATAAAATTTTGAACCCATGAAGCTAGTTTCTAGAGCCGAGGTCCTTAAACATTTTACAATATCAAGAAAATGCCACGTTGAAAATCAAGTCTGCAAATGTGATGTCAGATACACCTTCCTCCCTTGAATGCCCCTCTTGCCTGGTGAGGAGCATGAAGTCCCCATTCCTCCCACTCCCCCAACCCCCCCCCCCCCCCAGTGAGTCTACGCTGGCCACTCCCTAGATATGGCTATGCTGCCTCATATTCTCAGGGCTCTTAGACATTTCTAATGTCACATATGATGGAATTACATGATTTGGAGACAAAACTGGGCTGAAGGCAACCTTCCATGCTCGGGGGAGAAAAAATTTGCCAGGGAAAATAATGATGTTGATAAGATGACCTTAAGTGTAGTCTGCATAAGAAAACTGGCCTGGAGTAAGTTGCTAGCTTCCCCAAATGAGCTCATTTCCAAGAAGACTGTCCATAGAAATATGCTCTGTAATGACCTCTATTTGCTGTCCCCTATAACCAAGGGGAGAGAGAGTAGAGGCCTCCTTGCCTTTTGGAGAACAAACAGCCTTCATTTGAAAAACTGGTTTCATGGCTCTGGGAAGGCTGAAGTGGCACCCAGATTTTTAGGAGGTCCCTGGGGCTTGCTTCCTCCGATGACTTCTGTCCCTAGCTCTTGCAGCCACGGGGGCATTATCACATTCTCTTATTTCCAGGAGAAGAAAGCCACTACTCCCGCTTTGTGAGTTAGATCACCTTGCTGAACATTTGAAAGGTCATTAGGAGAGGTGTCATTGTGTCCTCCTAAGTTTTCTGCCATCTCCGTGCTCCTCACCTCTCTCTTTTCTTGCTTTTCCTCTTAGGAACTAACTTCCCTTTCTGTCACCAGCTCCGGGTAAGCTGACATGCCTTTCCCACAGCCTCTCAACCGCCCCAAGAGAGCTTCTCATGGCATTCGTCAAAGAACTACGGTTTGCTCCTTAAGAGAAATTCTGTAGCATACTGTCGAGAATACATTTTTCTCTATTTGCTATGGAAAAATTGTGTCTCTCCTTTCTGATTTCCCACCAATGCAGTCAACCTATCTTCCTGCTTATTTGATACTTTACAAAGAAAATGACTCTATCGTTTAAAAAATACTATGCCTCTAAGTCATCTGTTATCTCATGCCTCCTCACCCCTCTTACGGAAGAAAAGTAGGGAGGATGCAGCTTAATTGTCTTAAAAATGAACAAAATTGAGGCCCAGGAAGGTAAAAATTCAACTGTCACATCTCTGGCGCCAACACCCATGTTCCTTCTTGATGTACCTCGTTGCCTCTGAAACACATCCCCCGAAACATAGTTTTGAGACTCATTGGTTTCACCAGCATGCACACACACTATGGCAAGCTCCACAGCATAGCTCTGTCCTGAAGGCCACCACAAAGACAAAGGAAGGGCAGGCAAAGAGACAAAGAAAATCTCCATCATCACTGGCCTTCCAAGGGCTTTGGTGAAGCCAACTGGGATCAGCTTCCCCCCACTCTGTCCCCCACACAGAAGAAACGTGCTTTTAAATGTAATTAGATCATTATTAAAATTTAAGTACTTCCTTTTGCTCTTGGGTCAAAATCCAAATTTCCTGACTATGTTGCTGTGTGATCTGGCCTCGCCTCTTTTTCACCTTCACCTTGGTTCCCTGTTCCCTGCCTCTATCCGCCCCAGCCACCTGGCCCCTTTCCAGTTCTTCAAGTGAGCTGTGGTCCTGTCCCAGTATCCTTCCAGGCACGCTTCTCCCTGCTTAAAATGACCATCCCCCTGCCCCCCAGTCCCACCTGCTGCCTTTCAACCTGGTCGGCTTCTGGTTCTAAGGTTTGCATTTACGTGTCCCTTTGTTTGAAAAGCCCTCCCCACCACCCTGTGGTTGAACAGCCTGTCCCCTCTTTTGCCCTGTGTATTGACATCATTCTTTATGGTCTCCAGCACCCACTAGACCTTGTTAAGTTCAGAGGGCAGTGCTTAGGGTAGTTTCTGGCAGAGCAACTTGCAATACATGATATTGAATGAACCCTTGAATGAATGCATGAGCAAGGCAGTGTGGAAAAGTGTTCTCTTCTGCCTGTGGTCAGCTCATTCGCCTGCTCATTCCACTGCCTCGTGTGCGTGGGAAGGGGAAGCAGGGTTTGATCTGACATGGCCTCTGCCATCTGACACTTACAACTGAGCAGGCAGCTGTCTGGGAGGCACTTTTGGAGCACGGTCGCTGAGCTCAGACTTGGTCTTTGCCAAGCCTTCTTATCTGTAACCTTCCAGAATCTCCTTAAGGCTGCCCAACACATTCTACATTCAACACATCGTGATGACCCCTTAAGCTGCCAGATCAGCTGGATTAAAATGAGCACAGCCCCTGGTCCTGCTGCAGTCCCAGTGAGTTCTCAACCCTGGTTTTGCAATTTTCCTGAGAACTGCAAGGACTCTTGGGATCAGTAGCTGAATATAATCTGTTTATCATGAATTAAGAAGGCCAGTCTGGTTATTTCCGCCAAAAAGGGAAATCATTTATTTTTTAAAGTCCTAACCTGAGGATATGTTCATTAATTTTAGAGAGAGAGGAAGTGAAAGAGAAAGAGAGAGAAACATCAATGTGAGAGAGAAACATTGACTGGTTGCCTCCTGTACGCACCCTGACTGGGGGTCAAACGTGTAACCTAGGTATGTGTCCTGACCGGGGATCGAACCTGCAATCTTTTTGGTGCATGGAACAATGCTTCAACCAGCTGAGCCACCCAATCAGGGCTAAAAGGAGAACTTTTAAAAATTGTACCTTAGAGTGCTTGTCCCAATTTCTTCCGAACTTCAGAGCCCACACAAGTCTATCTCCTCTCTGAAAACACCCTATACTAATCTGGACGATTGTAAGTTTCTTTGAACATTCTCTCTACCTCTCATTTTATCACATAATCATACAAAGTCACATGTTGTCACATAAATAATGGTGCATTGTTATTTGTTATTTAGCTATTTTAGGGGTACTGTCTTTGGAGCTCCTTGAAGACAAGAACGTGCCGCACAGTGTATAGCATGGTCCCAGGCATTCCTTAAGGAGTTAAGAATATGGGTCCCGCGATAGTATGTCATGTGCTGGGTTCTCCAGAAGCAGACACTGAGATGAAACTTGGCTTGCAGGCTATTTGTTAGGGATCAACACACGTGGGAAGAATTTGGGAGAAGGACTGGGCAGATGAAGGCATCCAACAAAACCTCAGGCAACCCCACAGAGTTGTTGCACAAAGCACCAAAATGGCAGGGTGTTTATGTGTCCAGCTCCTGCCTTGAACAGAAGGATGCACCCTTGGGTGGCTTTCTGCCCCTGGAGCGATGCCTAGAGAGGCTGGCAGCTGTAGCTGCCTGCTGAGAGCTGGGGCGATGAGTCTTTTCTCCTGCCTCCCTAGTCTACCACCAATGGATTTCAGATAAGCCTCCTCACGCCTCTTCCTTTGGTTCTAACGTATAAAATAAACCGCAAAACTGCCATTCTCTGGAGCATTTTCTCAATCCATCAAGATTTTGGTTTCCGGCAACTGTCATCAGTTTGGCTAAAACAGACTCCTAAAAATTCTCTATAGGTTTAAACGTTTCTTATGTCAACAAGCCTCATGAAATTAAAGTTTCACAAATATCTGTGGGACTGAACCCCATTGGTCAGACCTCTGGTTAAGCTGAAAGACCGTCCTATGAACCCAGAGTCTACCTAACAAATAAAACATAGGGAGGGCACCTTGGTCTGGGGGTGACATGGGGCAGATCATGCATCCCTGCAAATTTAAAAGGTTGTTGGACACAGAGGAAAACTTACATTTCCAAAACCCATCTATTTTTTTTCATAGACAGTTCCAATTGGATGAGTACAGAAATGCTCCCCATTGGACCACGTATTTTCAAAATACTTGTATTTTCCCAATGATGCCTCAAACCTCTCTTTTAATGTATATAACAACCTGACACCATCTGACTCATATAAAACCCTACAAAATACCAACAACTGCTCCTTGCTGAAAGCCCACTGGGTCCTAGACATTTTATATGACAGTTTCTTAATACCTGTTGGGTTTATAAGCCTGGTCCTATGCTAAGCACTTTTGGAGGGTTTAATCATAACATTTTAATGTAAATTCTCTTATTTCTATTTTACAAATAGGGAAACTGAAGTTTAATAAGGGAACACAACTACTTGCCCAATGTCACCAGCTAGTAAATAAATTGCAGAACCAGAATACAAGCTGAGCAGTCTGATCCCAGGGAGATTTAAAAATGTTCTTTATAAAAAGTTATTTTTCTTTACAGTAATAACACTACTTTCTCATTAAAGATACTTGCCTCTTTTTCAAAATTTGCTGCCATAAGTCCCTGAGAGTTTTAGAGCCTCAGGGTCTCTGTCCCAAGGGTTAGAGGGTGGAAAACTATTCTGCATAATAATTGCAAGGTAAGGAACTCAAGGTCTCCAGGAAGGGAATGAGGGGCCAGGAAGACTGGTCCCTCCATGGAGGAAGACACCCCTGCCCCCTTTACACCCAGGGCAGCTCATCTGAAGGTCTTTAGGAGATTAAAAACAAGTAAAAAAATGTTACCAAAAAAGTCATATATGTGTAATAGGAACTTCCTCCTCAGTCTTACAAAAGCCTTAATAAAGTAGACACTGCCCATGAAGGCGCGCGTGTGAGCGGGTGCTGAGCTGTGCATGTGAGCGGGTGCTGAGTGCTCATGCAGACAGCCCACTGAGGCAAGGGACCCCCAGGACAAGAAGACGGCCGATACCGGGGTTTCCCTCTCTGTTAAATAACCCAACCACGTGTGCGGATGGTTCCACTTTATGGCTGAAGAAATAGTGGCTGCAACACATTAACTTGCCAAATGTGATACAAAGCATGATGACAAACCAGGGTGTTGTGACAAACAAGGTCCCACTGCCTCAACTTTTTTTCCTGTGACCTTCAACTGTCATCAGAAGAGGTCAGGGGGAAAAAGCAAAACCAACAAAAAGCTGTTAATATTTGGATTCCTCTCTTGGGTCCTTAATTTTAATCTCTTTGCAGCAGAAGAAGCCAAATGAAAAGTGAAAGCCACAAATAAGAATCCTTCTGAGTGGCCATGTGTGTAATGAGAGGGAGTTCTGAGCCCTCATCCTTCCCCGGGAGTGACAGTCAATGCTGCATAATGAGGTTACAGCTCTGGGGGGAGATGGGGGAGCCAGGGGATGTTCAGCCTCAGAAAGCTGGAGAAGCGACGCATCCTAACTCCTCAAACTTGGGGATACTGTTCCTACGCACGAACTCTCTGCAATGCAGTCATGAAATTTAAATCCAGAGAGATCCGTGTGTTGCTTCAGGACGCAAGCGCCTGGCTCCCCAAGGAGCAGCAATGTTTATATAATAAAAAGGCACCTGAAACGTGGAAGCTCTCCTCCAGTACTTGCATTGTCACTGAAACAGGCTGGCCTGCCAGTCAGGTCTGCAGACCCAGATGTCCTCCTATCACCCTCAGCTGGGAGGGCGGGAAGAAGCAGACCAGCTCAGACAAAGGTCCTGAGCTCTGTGCATTTACTCCCTACCTGTTCATAGTGTTGGTGACACAACAGAGAGTAAGAGAGGTGAGACCCTTGCCCCCGTGGAGCTCACTGTCTAACAGGCAAGATAGGCAGGAAGATCTGGAACGCAAGACAGAGGAGCAGCAGAAGTTCTCGAACTCGGGAGACAAAGCCTCTCAGTTTCTTACACTCCGCTGCGAGGGAATTTGGGGAATAAGAAATAAGAAAAGCTTAGATATTAGAACCCTTTCTTTCCAGGCCCCCGATTCAACACGGAGGGCAGGTGAAGGTCTGGGGTGGGGGCAGGATGAGCCCTGTGGCCCCTGCCATGCCCACTAGCCAAGTTATGGAGACTGGCAGTGATATGTCAGGGCGGCTCCTGGGGCTTTTGCTACCACACTGTTCATGGGGGTGTCCCCCAACGCTTCTGCCCCCTTTTAAGGTATCTCCCACCTATTTGAAAACTTCTTCACCAGCTGTCATTACACTAAACCGTTTGATGCCTGCACCCAGTGTACATGGAGGAACATGAAGGCCATCTGCTACCCCTGCCCACGCTGATTTCAGTGGGTGGACTTGGAGTCCAAGTTGAGTCCCAGAATGCTGTACCTTCTGGGAAGCATGCAGGACCCTTTGTGGTGCATGAGAGTGTCACTGCAGGAAATATGTCATGGCTCCACCAAGGTCATGAAGATCACAAGGCAGAAGTCTTGATTGAGGGGATTGGGGACATTACACTCCTTCCAGAGGGTCTATCCTTTCCTTTGTCATTCAGTTTCCTCATTTCCCACTCACTGTACCCACATTCTTCTCCACCCTGTCACTTTTCCCTGGGGACTGTGAACATCCCACCATTGATGGCTGGGTGATTCTTTTGCCTGCAAAGAAGACATCCAGCCAAGCACTGGGCAGAGATTCCATTGGGTGGGTCTTCTTTCCAGAAGGAGCCCATCGAGTAGGGTAACATTGTTGTCAAGTTCAAAGTTTGTTTCCAGACAGATCAGCACCCCAGATATTAAATCCTTAACAACTACTCAGATCCTCAGCTTTATCCCAGCCATCCCAGGCTCCATCACACCGACACCCCCAAAACACACACTCTCCCATGCACAAAGCCCACACAGTGCTGTCTCTGTGCATTTCTATACTGCAAATGCCAGAACTTTCAGGAAAATGTTTCCATCTCTGAACCACTTAACAGCATGTCATGTGGAGAAAGTGGGGAGACCAGACCCAAACCTGGGGTCAATTCTTATCTTCCTACTTTTGAATCCAGCTCCCATTCCATGGCTGGAGACAGAACTGAGAGGTACTTGACTATGCAAAGAGATGTCTTGTCCAAGTTTGTGCATACCATGTCCTGCTGCTTCTTCCATTTTGCTAGGAACTTCCCTCTGGGCCCTACACCACCTTCCCTTCGGTATTCCCTCCTTTGGAGGAAAAAAGAAACACAGAGAGGAAATTGCTTTATGCACCTCTCTCACCTGAACCCCCCAGGTCCATTGTGTCCAAAGTTCACAGCCAAGGTCGCTGCAGGGGTGCAAAGTTATGTTCCACCCACCCACCCGGCTATATACACCTTCTCTGACCTTGAGGTAGGAAGGGAGGTTCTGTAAATAATAACATTTTTGCTTGTGGCAGAGAGGGGAACAGTCCCACAGCAGCCTGCTCAACAGCTCCTCTCCCCCCACCCCCCAACACGCACACACACACGTGGGCGCACACTCCCACACACTCACACTCACACCCTTGGGAGTTCTGGGCAAGGCAGAAAGCAGTCTCCAACTGCCTTCCATTTCACTAAGCTAAGAGGCGGCAGCAGGCCCACCTCTCTCGTCTTCACCAGGAAGGGGAAGAGGTCTTGGGTGAAGGTGTCAGCTCTTCCCCCCAAGACAATGAAGGACAGAGATCCTTCCACCCTTCTGAACTCAGAGCCCAGCCTCCGCAGACATGAGGCAACTTGTCTTTCACGCTTCGCGGGGAACTTCTGGGCCCATCAGGCCTGTGTAGCTCCACGTTCCGCAGAGCCACGCAGAGCTGAGGAGAGTGAGGGAGAAGGCAGGACCTGGCCTGGAGATGCAAATGAATTTCCTTACTTCCACAGGTTCCTAGGGATTTTTCTACTAATTTTGGGGGTCAATTTTTAAGTGATAAAATTTAGAAAAAACGTTTTAAAGACAGACCATTGGAGTAGATGGACATGAAGGAACATCGGATGATGTTCCCTCCATGAACAGGGTCTTCTTTTAGAAGCAGACACTGCTGGGAGCTGGTGTTAGCCCATGATGTAAGCAGAGCTACTGGGATACCCTAACTTCAACCCCAAATGCAGCAGACACAGAGTACGCTCCTCCCTTATTTGAACAAACCATTTTTAAAAGAACATTGGGGTTCATGGGGTACAGATCATCCTCTTTATAGGGGGTTCTATGTGGGTGGAGGGAGACCTTGGGGCTCCGTGGGGTAGCATATGCCACAATACAGAGCAGATGGCAGTGGGTGATGGCCACTCAAGGGACCTGACAGCCTTGGCACCGGCTGGTGGGTCCTTCTGGGAGACAAAGGCTTGCTGGGAGGGATGGAAGGGATGCCTCAGACCCAGTTGCTGGGAGGCTGGCCATGACCTACTTGGTTTTATGGCTACTTGCTCACTTTTTCCTTTCCTCCCTGGACAAACCTACATTAACAAAAGTGTAGGTGTTTACTTTTTCGAGATGCCTGTCTCTCCTGAGGTAGAAACTCAGGTGACAGGGTCTATGTTGATCTCTTGTCCTGGGCAGGGTGGCCTGTTACCCCTCTGTTCACCACGTCTCCTAGAGGAAATGCCCTTATTTTTCCCAGGAAGGCCCAAACAATGTACTATTCAAAAACAGTAATGTCACAAAAGTAGAAGAAAGGCCGGGGAAGTTTTGCCAATACTCCCAACATGACAGCTAAATATAATATGTGATCCCAGACTGGGTCCTGGATCGGAGGACACACCGATTCAACGGAAGACACTGTTGGGCAAATTGACAAGAAATCCGGCCAGCAGATGAGATAAAAAGTTCTGAATTAATGTTCCAAAGCTGAGAACTGCCCTGTGGGTATAGAAGAAAATATCCCCCTTCTCAGGAATTACTCTGAAGTATTTAGGGATAAAGGGCAATAATGCACGCAATTTACTTTCCAACATTTAAGAAAAAGAGTAGTGATGTGTGTATACAGAGAGAAGACAGATGGAACAACATGTTAAGATGAGATGAATCTGGGTAGGTTGCTCTTAACTATTCATGCAACGTGCCTGTACGTTCAAAATTATTTTCAGATGAAAAGTTTTATAAAGTGACCCATGGCCCTGTCCACTCTAAATCTTATGCCCACTTTGCAAGTCTCTAACTCTTGCTTCCCGCAACGGTCGCCGCCACGCGAGGCCCCCAGAGATGAAGGAATCCAGCTTTTCATCCTTCGTATTAGGTGCCGCCTCAGGCAAATGCACTGAGGTACGCTTATCACAACGGATGCTCAAACATTTCAAACAGGGTTTTGGTTTTTTGTTACAAAACACTGGAAAAAAAGCAAACTCAAATGCAAGAAAGAATCTACACATACAAATACAAAACAAATACAAAAATACAAAGAGGAGGCTGACTGACATGCAGCCCGAACTCTGCACTCACCTGGGCAGAGCAGTTCACCTCCGCCCTCTTCAGTTTTCAGATCTAGAATGTGGACATAAATACATTAGTTTAAATAGTAAAGAATAGAGACACCACAGAAAAAAAGATTCATCAAAAGAAATATATACAGAAAAAACTAAGCTTATCAGGAAACCATACCCTGAAAGAATCATACCAATCTGGGCTGACACAGGGAAACAATGAAATAAGACATAGTCCAGAAATCAATCTCAAATCCCAGGAAAATTTGTATTTGAAACAGAAGGCATTTCAAATCATTGGGGGACAGTGACAGTCAATATAATCCACTGAGATAAATGAGGAGTGAGGGAAATGATCTTTCAGAATGATTGAGTCCCTCTGATCTATTTTTAATTCCAGTTTTGTACATTTAACTCAGAATTTTAATTTATTCATATTATATTTTCCACCTTTTGGTCAACATACTCTATTTGGCGATTCATTGCTGCCATATTTTCCTTTAAGTCTTTACACATGGCTTCCCTTCTTCCTTTGAATACATTACAATGGCTGCCTTTGCAATCTTTGCCTGCTGAAGTAAACATCTCGATGCCCTCAATTTCTACTAATGCTCTTTTTCCTGTGTATTGGTCAAACTTTCCTATTATGTTGCATTTTTCATAATTTTGTTGTTGTTGAAAACTTGACATTGTAGATAATATATTATAGCACGCTAGATTCTGACTTCTCCTTTCCCAAAAGGTCAGTCGTATCAGTTGTTCATTTAGTGAATGGCTTCTGTCAAATCTGTTTACCCTACGTTTTGGAACTACCATTGTCTCCACTTAGCTTATTTTCCTTACTTCTTTTATTAACTTTTTGAAAATTTATTTAATTTTAATATTTTTATTGTTTTTTTTTTTTTTTTGAGTTTTAGTTTTGAAGTCTGGCTTTCTTAGGTTTGTCCCTGGTCAGTACAGCTTAGTGATCAGTCAAGGACTGGTCAGAAGGTGTGTAAAGCCTTTGAGACTTCCACATTTTGCTGACGGCTCTGTGTGTAGATTGCAGAATGGCTTCAAAACTCTGGCATTTCCCCACTATGCCCCCACATTTTCATTTCAGCTTGTGCAAGGCCTTATAGTCAGGTATGGATGAAAGGATTGCTAGGGTCTTTTCTTGTCTTTCCTGAGTAAACACACAGCCTTCAAGACCACTGGAAACTTCTGGGTTACCATCAAGACACTTCATGCCTGCCTTGTTCCTTGTATTTCCCTATGACATTTCTGGCTAATCTGCTGCAATTGGCACTGAGATCGCTCTTGTTTCTGACAAAGCCCTTGGACATGTGGCTCCACAGCAAGCCAGCGTGTTCTCACATTCTGCCCAGCCACGGTGGAGGTGCCATGCCACGGAGCTGGAAGTGGGGATGGGGACAGCCTAAAAAGCCACCAACTCCCCCTGTCATTACAAATGCTTAGTAGTTTTTCTTAAATAAACACTTCTCAGCTTCTTATTGCCCTTGATCAATTTATAAAATCCTACACTGTGTAACATAACAGTTCTGTCCAGTTTTATCACTGCCATTTTGGACGAGGATTTGCTGAACATCCCTGACAGTTTGTGGTTTCCTGTCTAAGTATATATATTTTATAAAGCAAATTCTCTTGTACAATTAAATATGATTTATAAATGTAATCAATCTTCACAGCTGAATCCTAAAACCGACATGAAATACTTCCAGCATCCCACAGTTTACCACAAACCACTTTTTGTCTCTTTCTTACTCCCTCTGAAATTTCGTGAAAAATACACAATTTTAATGATATCAAGATTAAAAGACAAAGAGCATTCTTTTTTTTGACCATTGTGGACGAGAGGGAGGAGTCTGGGACTTCCTCTATTTCCCAGGTAGCCTCATTCCTCATGCATGGAATTGAGAAACTAGAAGGAACAGGATGGCAGAGTTGTCACAAGCCCACAAATCATGTATTCAACTCCCTCATTATATAGATGAGTACACTGATTCCCAGGAATATTAGTGATGGGAGTAAAGTTCATATTGCTAATTTTAAAAGACTCATTTATGTGGATGTAGCTCTTATTTTTAGCCGTGGCAGAAAGGCCTGGAGGAGTTGAAAAGCTGCATGGAAGACTGATTTTGGCTGTGCGGCGGGATAAAAGTACTCCCAGTAATTCCCTGTACTTCTTTTTCTAAGGAAAAGAATATGTTTTGTTGTGACAGCAAAGGATTTTTTTTTTTTACAGAAAAAGAAAAATCAATTTCTACAGATGCCAGCTCTGCGTTTTCTAGCTATGTGGTTAGATAAGTGAAACTGACATATAATGGCCAGGGATTTTCATTAGGACTCACTTCGGAATGTGTGCTGGGGGAGAGGACGTGAAGGACTCACACTGCATTGCTTCTACACTCACAATTTAGAAATCAGCCACCTAATCATTGTTCAGAGCACCACCACGCCTTAGCATCTATCACAAGTTTTACGCTGAAATAAGGCAACTGCTTTCAGGAATGGCTAGATATGGACCAAGAGACCCCTTTAAAGGAGTTAGAATTTCCTATGGGGCACCTACAGTCTTGATCCTCCCCCATCCCTAATAGCAGTGACTTGTACTTAAGGCCCGCCCGTTTGGATCAGATGCCCCATTGCATCAGAGCAGATGGGAAGTTGTTCCAAGTACATGTAACCGAAATGGGTCTGCTACTTCCAAAGCAAGACTTGGTTCTCACTTGGTACCTTCTGTACCAAATACCCCACACTGGGGGTTACAGACGCACAACTCCTGTGATCATGGAGGTGGCTTGAATGTCAGACACTAAGAAAACGAATGTTTTAGCCAAACTAATAAGATGCTTTTAAAGAGAGTAGAGAGAGGATTAGGGGAGTGATGTTTTGAGATTCTCAGATGCCAGGATTTGAAATAATCGGAGTAGCACAGGCCTCCTGGTCAGGACTATTTTCATGGAGGCATAAATCGTATTGCCTTGACCTAACCCTGCCCACACGTTATGCAGTTAGAAAACACTGACGTCATAAAGAGAAAGAGAGAGCCAGGGAAATGGGGAAAAAGAAAAGGACAGAAAAAAGAGAAGGAGAAACAAGGGAACTCTAAGGAAGAGGCAGTAGAATGGGAAAGAAAAAAAGAAAGGAAGGAAGGAAAATGGAGGAAAATTACAGAGAAAACCAGGAAAGAGGATAACAAGAGCTCTCTGACACAGCATGAGACCTGGGTACTGATCTCCTACCTGAGAGATCTGTTACCTACCCTGGGTGTGTGCTTCCCCACCCGCTGAGTGAAGGGACCAGGTGGCTTATCACTGTGAAAGGGCAGCACTGACCCATCACAGGCCACGTTCCACCACACACCTGTCTGCGTGACCCTGTTTGCACCTGCCACTCTCACTTGGCTCCAGCCAAGCAGGTCTTCCTGCTGTTCCCCCAGTGGGGAGTCCTTTCCCCATCCCCCGAGGCCCACCTTGACCTTTTCCATGGCTGTTCCCATTTCTCGAAGCATTCTCCCAGATCTGCAGGTGGTATTCTTTTTCACATCACTTAGCTTTCTGCTTAAATGCTGCCTCCTTGAAGACTCCTCCCCTGACCTTCCTGTGGAATAGAAGACCTCACCTACATGCCTCCCTCCCTTACTCTCTATTCCATTATTCAGTTCGACTTACTTGCTGTGTAGTATAAATATACATATATGTCTTTACATGTTTTTATCTCTCTCTGAGGCAAGGATTCAGTCTTGTTCTCCGAGGCATCCTTAGCACCAAGGACAGGGTCTGCTACATGGTAGGCACTCAATGAATATTTATGGAATAGGCCAGGTTTTAATATTCCCTTTTTATAGATAAGGACACCGCAGTGTAAAATAGAGAATCAGCTTAAAATATCCTGTGATTTGGTGGTTATTTTTGCCTCTTTCCCGTCACTCTGCACTTGCCTAGCATTTATAGTAGACTCGCACTGTGCTTCCCCCTCCCACTCCCAAACTCTATAACATCCTGCTCTGATTAATAAATTGCAATCAATTGCAATGCCTAATTATCTCCTTAGGAGGTCTGAAAAGAATGTAATAGATGGAGCATACTTACCTCTCAGCATGGGAGGGGAGCCATGGCTGGGTAACCCAGGAAAAATGCTTCAAGGAGGAAATAATAATAAGACAGCAAATGTGAAGTTGTTCCAAGTACGTATAACTGAAATGTGCCTGCTACTTCCAAATGCCGAGTTTAATAAAAGTTGTTTGGCATGCTGTCTGGAGTGCTTAAAGAAGTGCTTCTCCAAGTATGGTCAGTAGACCACCAAATTCAGTTATATGCAAGGTGTTTGATAAAAACACAAATGCCCGGGAAAACTCAAGATGGATGAGATCAGAGGTTTGAAGGCATAGTCTAGAAACCTGCATCTTCGCTGAGTTCCCCATGATGTTTTCTGATGCACACTAGCGTTTGGGATAAAATGGGCTGAAAGATCATACAGTCATATTTTGCTTTTAAAAGAGTAATATGCTTTGAAATAGGCATTCTTTTCTATGTCAACAATTTGCTCAGTTCCTACTAGATGAGAGCCACTGTGCTGGGTGCTTGGACGCAGAGATGAGTAAGATGGAAACTCTGTGGGAAAGGACCCCTGCCACTGAAGGTCAGAGAGAGAAGACAGTGTAGTACCATCGAGGGGTCCCATCCCATGGTCCGGGCTCTGTGGGAAAATGCTGTCAGGGAATTTGAAAGGCTGTCACATGGAAGGAGCAGAAGCCATATATATTCTATGTGATCCAGAGGACAGAAGTTAAGACCAGTGGGTGGCTGTTTCAGGAAAGTTAATTTGAGCTCCATATGGAGAATTTTCCTCCAACCAGTGCTGCCCAGTTGGGAAGCAAGTGATCTTTGGCCTCATCCAAGTGACTCTTGGAAGACCATCTGTTAGGGATTTGAAAACAGGGATTCCCGCACTTAGTGAGAGGTGAAGCTCCATTTCTTCTGAGTCTGAGATTCATACACACACACACACACACACACACACACACAGTTTTAATTGATATTCTACAATAATGTATGGACCAAACTCTTTTCTACCTAGACACCGTGATGGTTTATATAAATAGGCCAGGCAAGCTCACCATGCTTAGTGAACAGAAATAAAACAAAACCAAACCACCAAGGAGACACTGAGGTAGCTAGCATTTCTCACATGCTTATTCTCTGCCAGACCTCCTGTCAAGCACCTTTCATGTGTTACTTTCTTTTTCCCCAGAGTGACCCTATGACATGGGGACCATCCTGGCTCCATTTCACAGGTAGACCTGATGATATTTTAACTGTGTAATTCTGCCACAAAGAGTACCACCATTTTGGAATTTTGAAATGTTGAGACTAAGTTCTCATGTGACTCTTTGACTTCTTCTCTGGCTCATGTGTACACAGCCTTCACATCTTGCCTTCGATGTCACTGCCTTGGGACAAGCCTCTCAGGGCCCCCAGAGTGAGCCAGATCTCTTGCTCACCTGCTCCTGTAACTCTCCCTCTTAGCTGTTACCCTAGTTGCCATGAACAGTCGTAAGGGAAGGAAATAATTTGAAATCCATTTAACAAAACTTCAATTTATTCAGTTGAAATTATACCTCATCTTATGCTGTAATGGTATCATGGTTACTGAACCCAAAATAGTCCCGTGGGGGGAGGGGGTTGTGCAACCTGGAAGAAAAATATAAGATGCCACTTTTAGAATGGCCTGTATCTGTCACACGAAAATCTCAGAGGGTTTTGGGCAGTCAGTGGCTTTTGGTTTGCATAGGAAGCCCTCCGAAGGTGGTCCCCAAACACCCCACCGCTCTCGGCTGACTCTTCCTCCTCTCCACGGGCCCCCATAAAGGCCAGCTGTGCTGAGCTCCCCACAGTTCCCTCATGCGCCTTGCTGTGTCTTGTCTACATTGTTTCGCTCACACCGTTACCTCGCCTGCATTCCTGTGTCCTGCTCCTCTGCTTGGATCTCTTTCAAGACCTCTTCTTTTCTGTGAAGCCACCCCCTGCTTCATTGGAGCCCACACAGCCCCCCGACAGACTTCTATGATGAGACCCCGAACACTTGATTTCACTTAAGGCTCTTTCTGTAACCTCTGGGGTCAGCCAACATTTTCTGTAAAGACTCAGAGAGAGTAAATATTTTCATCTTTGTGGGCCACACAGTTACTTTAATGACTCCTCAACTCTGATGCCATAGCACAAAGTGGCCGTAGATGACATGTATGTGAAACCAATGAGCATGGGTGTGTTTCAATAAAAGTTGGTTTAGCAAAACAGGCATTGGGCCCATAGTTTGTCTCTCTCTTCTCTAGATCATAGAGTTTTCAGGATACCAACCATGATTTATTTATCTATTTCTAGATACTAGCACATGCTAGGTGTTCAGAAAACTACTGTTTGCTGAATACAGCATTCCAGCCCTGATGTAAACTACGTTGTGAGCTGAGACTATTTCCCTTCCCACTAATATTTTAAAATTCTAACAGTCTCTCCATTTTGAGCTTCAATGTTATCATCTGACCAATTGAGAGACTTGACCTTCTACCATGTGCTACTGAACCTATAGCCAGGAGGTCTTTACGAAAATGTAGTAAACAAAGAAGCATGCGAGTGTGAGGTCCGATTTGGCAAATGAAACTGGAAGGAGCATCCCTTGTTGTGGACAGAGAAAGACCCAGGAGCAGTTAAATCCACGGAGCAGGCAGGAGAAGGCCGTGCTTCCAGCAGCCGGATGTTCTTGTTCTGACTCAACCTCTGCTCGTTCTGGAGCTGTTCTCCTGCCTCATTACCACCTGATCACGCTCTCAGGCCAAGGTGGTAAACTGATCTGTCCCTCCCCAAGTGTCAACGCCGGTTCCTTCTCAGGGCCTGCCTTCAGCTGAGAAGGATTCTGAGCCTGTGTTCGGCTCCAGTGAAGAGTTCTGCATGAGAGCAAGGGTTGCTTGGGGAACACCGTCATGCAGGGGTAGACCTGCCTATCACAGATCAAGGTGCCTTGGAGACTCTGAGGGTGTCCCTGCGGTGAAGAGCTAAGGGAGAGGCACATGTGAAAGGCATGCATACAAGACAATTCAGAAAGCAGGGTTGGAGGATGCCAAACTCTAACCAGGACCATTTCAAAATTTTGACTCGAACCAGGAAAGATGGCAGAATCTGTCAGTTTTTTTCCTTTCTTAGCTCAAGAGCCCAAATGCAGTCCAGTATTAGTGGTACTTTATGTTGCTCACTGTATGGTCAGTTAGGCCCTAGTGAGTTATTGTGAACATTTTTCTCCATTAAGAACATTGTCTTTATCAGTAAGTTAATTCCAAGCTTTTTCCAGTTGATTTATAACTCTTAGGCCAGTGCTATCCTATTGGGCTTCTGTCTGATTGATTTGTTGTTTGATTTTCTTGCTCTTTGGGAACACTCTGAATCCTTAGCTGACCCACCTGCCTCTGACTTTGGCCTTGCTTCAACTGTGGCTCTTCACACTGGCTGTACTAAAGAATCACGGGGAAAGCTTTGAGGATGCTTTGGTCTCTGGGACTCCATGAGCAGAGGCTCTAATTTATTTAGTGTGGGCAGGATGTGGGCATCAGTGAAAAGCCCCAGAGAGGATTCTAATTTTTTGCTGAAGTTGAGCACAGTGGTTAGAGCTGAGGTTCCTGAGACAGAAAAGGATGTTTTTGTGTCTAACTTCCCCACCTACAGTATGACCATGAGAGAGTAGTTTAACTTCTCTGTTCCTTAGTTATGAATCTGGTTTAATGGGACTACTGATAGTACATTCCTCATAGGGTCATCATCATGAAGGACAGATAACATACGAAACGCACTTAGAACAGTGTCTAGCACATGGCAGGGGAGTAATAAATTTCAATTATTGTAGCCATTGCAGTTTATGTTCTTATTGTGATCGCAGCTGTTATGATCATGATGGTGATCACCAGGGTGACGTATACCCTTTATCTGCCTCCTCCTGGACCCTTGTGGTTGCTCCCAGGCAGAACAGCAAGCTATTTTCCACTTTTGCTTTTCCATTCTACACCAGGGTACAGTTGGGAGACCTTGGTTCCAGAGCTCAGTTCTGCCAGATAGAAGCTGTGTGATTTTGGGTAGCTGTCTAGTGTTCTCTGTTGTAAACAAGGCATACCAATACATATACATGAAAGGACACTACCACCTCCCAGGAGGGAAAACAGGAATACTTCTCTTTGTGGATGCTGTTCCACTATCCTGGAGTGTCTTTTCTCTTCATTTCTTCTTCTAATATAAGCCTTTTAATGCTTTAAGAACCTTAAATTCTATCTTCTTGCTTAGGAGCTTAGAGACAGCATCGGTTTTACTTCTATGTGCCCACAACATATTAACGGTACCTCTCTTGGCACTTTTCTTTTACTTTGTCTTGAATTATTCCTTGTTGTTTATTTCTATTTTGTCTTACTATGGCATCAGTGAAGGTGCAGAGTGCTTTTTCTTTTTTTCTCTTTTGTAGCTCAACATATTCTAGAATAGAACCTAGCACGGTCTATTAGCCAACTATAGCTGCACACAAGCAACCTCAAAAGCTCAGAGTCATACACACCGGGCACTGATTTCTTGATCATGTTTTGCTGGTAAGTGGGGAAAGCCTGCCTCAGGCAGCATGTCTGTGGGTTAGCTGGGGCTGCTCTACCCCTGTGTCTCTCATCCCCTTCCTGGGACCGGTGGGTTGGTGAGCTGGAGCATGTCCTTCTCACGATCATGGCACAAGTGCAAGAGGACAAGCTCAGCTACGCAAGCCAATTTAAACCATTGCTCGTGTTTCATTTGTTATACACCACTGGACAGAGCCCCCCCCCCCCCCATAGTCAGGACCTAAGTCATCTTTTATGAGAAGAACTGAAAAGGTATGAATGTAGAAAGTGACAAGGAATTACAACCAAGCATTCATTCTTCCACAGTGTGTGGTAGCGTTGCAAAGGGCAACAAAGAGCAAATAGCACTTTTGTCTAATAAAACACATCTTGGTGCTGGGAAAACATTTCCTACACTATTTATCATGGAATGCTAACAAATTTCAGCAGACACGACCAGGGGCTTCATGATAAAGAAAGGTGGGGTGGGTGTGATTCTAGAACAGAATAAGGGTGGGAAATAAAGAGTTACATTTAAGTGGTTTTTGTTTTGTTAACTGAGGCATCGTTGTAACGTGTGTCATGAATGCGTTAAAGCACAGTATACAGTAGGGAGCTTTAGCAAAAGCTGCAGGAGCATAAAACTGTCCCCTTAGGAGCTTCCTGCTGGAACCAGTGGGACTCATTTTGGAACACACTGTGTGGAACGATGGGAACAAGGTTTTCTTGGTCTTTTGCTTCAGAAGGGTTTCCTGGTAAATTCAAGAAAGATTGAAGTGGTAAAGGCAGAAGAATGACCGGTGAAGAAGTTAAATGAAGATCCCAGTTGATGATAGAAAGAGCACATAGTGAGGCAACTATTTAAAAAATACCATGCCCTTCGGAGCTGCCATCTTGCATTCCTGCCTGTACGCGCTTATGCTCAGCTAGCCTGCGCAAGATCCCCGACTGCCAAACCTAGCCCCCAGTGCGGTCCTGTCTGCTTTCCAACAAGAAGAAACAGTCACGAACAGGAGAAACGTGCCCAACTGTAGGCACAAGCGCGCACTGGCGAGAAGGGAACTGCTCGCAGAGAGAAGAAGGTGGGCCACAGAACAGCTACAGCAAGTGATAAAAAACTGCAGTGCTCCCTACAGAAGTCAGGGGTAAACAATGTCCCTGGTGCTGAAGAGGTCACTATGTTCCCCATCAAAGGAGCTGTGGCCCACTTTCACCACCCTGAAGTTCAGGCACCTCCGGCAGTGAGCCCTTTCACCGTGACAGGCCATGCGGAGACAGAGCAGCCGACAGAAACGCTGCCCACGTCTTAGACCAGGCGGGTGTGGACAGGCTGGCTAGGTGGAGGACGCTGGCTGGGGCTCTGCCCACACAACCGGTGGCTGGAAAGGTACCACTTGCTACAGGAGAGGAGGATGATGATGATGACGTCGCAGATCTCGCGGATCGTGATGAGGCTTCCAAGGATGAAGCAAACCGAACGGAGTCACCTTCTGAAGAAGGTCAACTGGAAGAAGTTACCGGGAGCTGCCATTTTATATCATGACCGCTTTTCCAAATTTTGTTTATGGATCTGGTAAAACCCAGGTCTCTGACATTTTTAGGCCCTAGCCCTTTGGACACAGCTGCTCTCTTCAGTTTTTGCTTATACACAAACCACTCTTTGCAGCTAATGAGCTGCAGAAGCCTGGGAATAAAGTTTGAAATAAAGATTAATTTAAAGAAAATCATGCCCTTGGGAAACCCAAATAATAAATGCACTTAGAAATCGAGAATTTTGTGAACACCATTCATGCTGCAAGTCTCTTGTTTTGTCAAGGCCGAACCTGGCTGAGGAGTCAGAGAATTATGCCTTTGCATTAAAATGGCATTTCATTAAATGGGATGAGATCAGCCTGATGGTCACTCCCCGCCCTCTGAGGTGCCATGCTTCAGGGTCAGGGGACAAGCCCCCCGAGGCGGTGGATTCTCAGCTCATGCTGTGCTCTCCCCTCTACAACCTGTGCCCAGCTTCCCCCTCAAGCCTCTTGTCCTCTGCGTGTCAACTTCTTCACTGAACTCGAGTCTTGAGAAGATGGAGTCAGAACTCTGGGCTCTGTGGAGAAATAGCTGATGCACTGATTAGATGGATGAAACTGATAGACGCTGAGTTATTGTCCGCTGTGGAATGAGGAGTGTCGCTATGTGCGGGGGTGGGGGGGGTGGGGTGGGGGACTAGGGAAAGAACACAAACCCAGCCTTGCAGAGGAGGGGAGCTTCTCAGCAGCCACTGGGCCAGGCTGCAGGGACATTAACTTAGACGGCTTTGCGAATCCCAGCTGAATAATACATCTGAAGTGAGAGAGAGTGATGGGAGGCACAGAATTCAAAGAAGCACAAAAAGTATTAAATAGTTTCTGACAGTTTCAACATATATATTTAATCTCTGCATGCCTAGTACAAGCTTTTTTTTTTTTTTTTGAGCAAAATGTTGACTCACCCTGTCAAGAAATTAAATTGTAAAGATATTTCTCATAGCAGAGGTGCCAGATTTAAATGCCTAGAAAGTCTAGGCAGATGTTAATGGGTGAAGTTGGACAGGGACAAACTGGGGAGAAGGGGGACAGTGGCATGTGACTGAACCACGTGGCACGTGACCCGTCCAAAGCATCGAAGGTGGGGGTCATGTTCAGGCAGTTGTTGTTTTGCTAGAATAAGGATCCACAGCTGCCAGATGTTCTAACTTATAAAGAAAGGCTATAAATGCACACTATGCTTGTTCATTAATCCCCTTTGGGATGTGCTGTGGGGGTATAATCCAACCTACCCCTCCGGAGCCTGCGAACTCTGCCTCATGGGACTGCAGTGAGGTGAGGCTGGGAATGTCTGCTCTGGAGTCTGACACCTGGACTTGGGTCACGGTGACCTGGAAGGTTATTCACTTACTGACTTGAAATGTCCTTATCAATGACATTTCAATGACAAATCAATGACCTAAGTCATAGATTTAAGTGGCTTGACAGCCAAAGTCACCATGACAGACAGTTAGCTGGGCACCAACCTTTGGCTTTCTGTCCTTCGTTGGGATATAGTCATGTCTGGGTAGTGGCCAGCAGCGACATTTTCTAGCTCCTGCTTACAGCCAGAGGTGGCCTGGTGAGGACTTCCCAATAGTGGACTGAGAACAGAGGCGCTATCTATCACTTTTGAACCAAGGATTTCGGGAAGCAGGGATGCCTTCTTTCTCTTGTCTCTGTCAGTTGTGGTGATGAGGGTGACATTGAGCACAAGATAAAAGGGGACTGGGTCTCAGAACCACCACGTGCATCACCACGTGGAGGAAAGCCAGCTGCCAACTAGGATCACCCACCTGTACGGGTAGATGAGTGACATGAGCCACTATTTTGTTCGGGCCATTATACACTCTGACATCAATTTGTCACTGGAGCCTGGTGCAGCCTAATAACACAGTTGCTGACACGTGACAGGTGCGGTGTGAATGTGAGCTCCTTTCCCTTGAATTGTGCTCATAATTACGCCCAGTTACCTTCTGAGCGCTCTCCCAGGCTCCTCGCCAGCGCTCCTCCCTGCAGTTCCGCAAGTCCGAGAGGAGAAGTTATGCATTCAGGATGACTCAGCTGGTCAGCGGCAGAGCTACACAACGTGAGCCAGGTCTGTCTAATTCCACACCTAGGCTCCTGTAAAGCACCCTGTCCTTGCGCTCTGGCGCTGGAGGGGAATGCAATATAAACCGAAGATTCCCCATGGCCCTGGATACTACGCTAGGAGCTCTAGTCCCTTTTGTTTCTTTACTGGTAAATAGAGCACAGACAGCTTTAGAAAACATAATTTAGGAAAATTGGTGTGACTCCCTGCTGGCATCTAAAAAGTATCTTTGCTTGTCCGGATTGGATAAAGAATGTAATTTTCCAAAGAAACTTCACACTAAATTATTCTATGTCAATAGTATTAGATTGGACTTGTTCAGTTGCATTTAAGATAAGTGAAGAGACTTTTTAAGGTACAAGAGACAGTATGTTCTAATCTCAAGGTTACTTTTGTATCCCTAGGGCCTGCACAGTCTCTAGTACACAGCAGGCACCTAATTATGGTTTGGAAGAAGGGAAGGAAGGAAGGAAGGAAGGAAGGAATGGAGGGAGGGACAGACGGATGGTGAGTGACAAGAGGGAGGGAGGAATCAGAAGGAGAGGGGAATCAGATACTAGAAAAGGAAGGAGAGAAGGGAAGAGAAGGAGGGAAGAAGGGAGGAGAGGTATTATACGTTACTAATTTGTACCTGTGTTCTATTTTTGGTTGTCCCAGTACTTGCAGTAACCTAACATAAATTTAGACCTAAAAGTCACCTTGGATATCTTCTCTGAGCCCTCTCTTTGAAGATGAAGAATGTGAGATTTAGAGGTTAGACAAACTGTATAAGGCTATCAGCTAATTCACTGCAAAAGCAGAATTAGAACCTAGTTCTCTTGACTCCCAGTTACGCCACCTTTTAAACAATTTTCACCATATGATTGCTCAGTGATAAATGCAGCTCAGATGGAAGCACGGAGGCTCTTGGCAGAGAAATCCACAAAAACAAGTACATATGAGTATATATGTAGCTTCATGATTCCGGGCCAGTGACCTATGCTATCCCAACTGGCTATATTTCGGAGAAGTTCAGTGAAGTCCTAACACACATTTAATTTGGACAAATTTGGTTCCAGGAACTCAACAAAGATGAGGGGAAGCAAAGGGGAAGGGAAGAGAATAAATAACGCAGATGACTCACCAGTCACTCCACTGAAACATATGGCCTGAGGCAGCCTGACATGGGGCCAATCAGCTCCTCTCCCCTGGGAGTAAGTCCCCTCGTGTTTCCCACCGAGTGAGCCTCTCACTCTGCCGAGTGTTTAGTGTTTTAAGATACATATTTTTCATACAACACTGCCCCTGAATGCAAGCCAACTCACCACTTCATCTGGTGCTCAACTGAAGAAAGAGCAATCTGTTCCAAAACTGGAGCAAGTGTAGCCTGTGTTGGACATGCTGAGAGTTAGTGCCTTTGGAGGGGTGTTGATGGGCGATTTTTGACTATTTGTGTTGTTTTAGGAGCAGATTTGAGATGCCAGTCATCTGTCCAGATGTGAGGTTCCTGTACTGAGTTCTATAAGTACATTCAGTGTCCTATTTACTTCCTTCTCTGACTTTAACATGGTCAAGCATCATGCACTTGAACTGCAATTAGGGACATAACCTTGACTCAAACCGTATTGCTGGGCGAGTGCATGTCTGGATGTAGGGCAGTATTCCTATAATACTGAGTACCCATAATACAAAACTGGCAATTTTTTAATGGCAGAACTTAAGATTCCTCTAGTATGGCCCCAAAGACTGAAATCCTGTAGACTTCAAAGAGCAGTGGCTAAGGGACTGAATTGGAATCTCAGTCTGCCATTGACAGATGGGTGGCAATGGGCATGCCACGCACACTATCTGGGATTTGATTTCTTCACTCAAAACATGTGCAGGTAGTAATGATGATCTCAAATGCTGCTTGCAGGATTTATATTGTTACAGTCTATTAAATATGTTTCCCTTTCTTGTATTCACAAGAAGAGAAAATAGCTCTCTAGAATCTGTTTGCCCACCTGCCACTTGGTAGATCAGAAGACAAGCATTACATTCAGACTATAATTTGGCTCATTTCCAAATTAGAAGTTGGAATCTGTCTCACTTTCTCCTACAGATTTTTTTTTCCTGCTGCTGCAGGTGCAGCCACTCACTGGATTCAGCTTCATTTTTTTTTATACCCAGCATTCAAAATATAAGCACCCTCTAGTGTGTGTCTCACTGCCTTCTGCTGCAGCATGATTCCAGTGAGTCTGGGAACTGCTCACTGGTCAGGGGCTTGTCCTGGACGCTGGCTTTCAGGCCTCTCATGTGGCCTATTTCAATGCTGCCAAGGGCTTGTTACTTGAGAGATCCTGCCCACTTCTCTCTGGTTCTTCTATGAATCAGTGACCAGGAAAAGTTGATTATCCCTTTAAAATCAAAGGGAAAAAATATTCCATGGTATTGAGCTTGTCTTTCTTCCCACCAGCCACAAAGTGCAATGAAAAACTCCTGTCCTAGCCAATGCTCAATCTAGCCCCATGACATCCTAGCACCTTTCGAGCTGAGAGCATCAGTGAGGAAGGGACGAAGATGAGAGAATCCAACCACTAACGAGCAGGGAGGTGAAATAAAAGATATCACCGACAATGGGAAGCTTTTGGAAGGAGGACAGAGAAGAAAGGAATGATCACCAACCGAAAGAGATTGGATGTTCCTGAAGGGGACAAAAGGTGGAAACGAGAAGATGCATTCAAAGACACATCTCTGAATCTCGTCTGAGTCATTCACATACTGGCTCCTTCCCCTCAGGGTCAAAGACATGGATGTGCCTTCTCATACCATCGGGGAGGTGTTCTTGTCTGTCTTTCTGAACTCACTGCGGGGACTTCAGGGGTCTGACTAGGCTCTTGGTACACGTTTCCCTGTATTAAACATTCCTCTAGAACATCTCTGCTTTCACTACCCTCATTTTGAAGCAGTCCCTCAGGTTTATCTTTTGCAGGTACAGAAACGGGATGGAAGACAAGGTGAAGTTTAAGGTCCTCTGTTAGGAGTATGTTTACCTAAGTGTAATTGGTACAGGGGAAATTTAATACGGGCAAGGGACTTGATTACAGGGGCGGCTGAGGAAACTTAACAGAATGACACAAAGTTTGAACATAAGCCAGAAGTCAGCAACTCCAAATCAGACCAGGAGCATAATAAGAATGCTGAGAAGGGGATGATGGATGTGGGCTGGAGCTTCATGTGGCATTCAGCTGTCAGAGTCAAGTTTAGAAGGGAACATCCTACATACCAGGAGCTGAATATGTAGTGTGGGAAGCTGGGAGCGCTCTTGCATTTGCATTGATTGTCCCTTTCCTTTCACCCAGGAGCCAAAGCAGGGTCCAAATCCCCTTCCTCCAGCAGGGGGTGCCAAGCTGCCGGAACAGCTGTCTCTGCTCTTTGGCTATTGGCTCACGGAGGGGAAAGTATGGGATCTTTGGAGAACTTGTTGTATTTAAAAGCCCCGATGCTCCACAGCCACTAATTTATTAGAATGCACCTACACTCTTTGTTTTTTGTTTGTTTGTTTTTAAAGATTTTTATTTATTTATTATTTTTAGAGAAAGAGGAAGAGATAGAGAAGGAGAGAAACATCAATGTGTGGTTGCCTCTCGTGCGTCCCCAACTGGGGACCTGACTGGAGGCCTGGCCCACAACCCAGGCAAGTGCCCTGACTGGGAACTGAACCGGCAACCCTTTGGTTGTCAGGCCAGCGCTCAATCCGCTGAGCCACACCAGCCAGGGCTACATCCTTTGTTTTGTAACCATCAAGGGCAAGAAATATTCTAGGGATGAAGGAGGGGTACAGAGATAAAAGAAAAAGAGTGGGTAACGAGGAGATTTTTAATTAACTTAGTTAAAAAGAGACTCAGAAAATGTTCCTGCAAGACTGAGCAGATTCAGATGGCTGTGTATTCTCTCGGCTGGTCTGAATTTAGCCTCTCGTGAGAAGGCGACGAAGAATTCTGCTGAAGTTTACTGGGGGCCAGACACTTTACTAAGCACATTTCATGGCTTGTCTCACTCGAGCCTCACAACAACACTATATATTAAGGACTATAATTAGACTCCTTCTTAAAGACACAGAAAGGACGCACAATGAGGTCACATAAAACTGCCAATAAGTACGGGGGCCACCACAGAACCCCAGAAGGCCTGAAGTCGGGGTCCACATTTCCAGGGACTTTGCATGGTAGAGCTCTCGGTCACTGTGGCAGGTATTATGTTGGATGTTTTAAAATTACATTATTTCACCAGCTCCCCCGCCCAATACTAACACTTAGGGAAGTTAAGAGGCTTACCACATTGCTCGTAAGTAGTCAAGACAAGTCTATTTATTTCAAGCCATACTTCTGACTTTGGAATGGGGGGACTACAGGAAAAGAAGAGATCTTGACTGCTCTCCTCTAGCACCTTGGCCTTACAAAGGACATAAGAGGACGGTGGACAGAACACAGCAAGAACTGAATGACAGTTACGGTTCAGGGCGTGAGGGTTAGCAGTTGACAGGGATGGGCCAGGAGGAATGGGGAGCAACATCAAGGCTGAAAGAGGAGTGAGGCTGGATCTGGAATTTGCAGAAAGACTTGTCCGTCTCTCATTTTAATCATCTTCCCTGTCTCTCTGTTCCTTCTCTACGGATCTTGAAATAACCCCCTGGTCTATTTTCAGCTGAATGATGCCGTGGAGGCAGGCTGGCGTCCAGGAAGTGGAGATCTGAGCAATCTGTCCCGCAGGGCAGCCTGCTCCTGCTCCCGGGCCAGCGGCAGGGCGGCCTGGGCTGTGGGACCCAGCCTGTCCCTGGGAGGAGGGAGGAAGCCCTCAGGTGTGGGGGTGGGGTGAGAAATTGGATATAAAGGCTACCAGCGGCTAACCTTTCACCTGAGGAGGCTTTTGCAGCAAAAATTTGCCGAGACATACATTGAACGCAGTTGTTGATAGAAAGACGGGCCAAGGAGATGTTCAGAAGGGAGAAGGAAGAGGCTTGCCTATGATATAATTTCCCACATTTTTGAGTTTCATAGAAAAAAACACAGATAGCTGCCTTGTGCCCTGCATGCTTGATCTCTCTTTATAGGGATCCCTACTTAACAGTGGGGTAAAAAGGGAGAATTTAGAGGATAAAGTAAAAATTACATATCTTTGAGCCCAGGTGGGCCTGAATGCAAAGCCCATGCTTTCTGACTTAACACTCAACTGTCCTGCAAGGGCTGAGAGGATGCACACCATAGATGCAGCGCAAGGGCAGACCTGCCTCTCCCAACCAGAAGCAGGTTCGTGTTGTGGTTTCTGTATCTGTCTCTGGGAGCCGAGCAACGAGAGCTGGTAGCTACACATAACAAGACCGGATCTTCCGGCACACACATCGGTGGGGGCTCTTCTGAGCAGCAGGGGTGAAACTGCCACTCTCTTCTCCATCGCCTCTGGCCCGGGTTGTGGTGACATTTGCGACAGAGCTTCCACGGAACAGCCCTTAAAAGGACTGGACATTCCTCCTAACTGTCCTGGATCCTGGGTAAATGGCAGCCCAGCATGGTTCCCACAAAGTACGTAAGCTTGCAATAAATCGCTTTCTAGCTGAACTAACCAGAGTGGATTCCGTGGTCTGCAAAAACTCCTAGGACTTACATTACCCATGTGACAAGCGGGGAAACTGAGGCTCGGGTGATGTAACCTGCTTAAGCATTCCTTCCACCATATTTCTCTCATAACAGTGCTCTACGGATGAGGTTTCTCGGTAAGAAGCAGGTCAGCCTGTGCACATGACTTTCGCCCTCAGTGATTGTTGTCACGTGGCATTAGTTCAGGTAACGGTATGGGATTCTCTTTTTGACCTAATTTTGAAGGACTAAGAATCCTTAAAGACATCGTATCCGGGAGGCAATACACGGTGCACCAAAATGAAGGCTGTATGGATGTGAACTCAGCCTCCTGCTTTCCCGTTACAAACTCCAAGGGATTCTGATGGGACTGAATCCAAAGCGCTGGCATGCATGTGGCTCAGACTGTCCAGGTACCAGTGTCGTCCATGTGAGGAACACAGCCTAAGCAAGGTCAACCAGGGTCAGCTTTAGGGGTTTGTTTTGATGAGAGTGAAAGTGAAAGGAGAGGGAGGGGGAGATCTTCACTGTACCCCACATTTCTGTAAGCATGTTTAGCTTAAAACCTCGAGGGAACCATCGGACACCATGTGGAAGAAGCTTATGTAAGACTGAGATTAAAAAAGAAGAAAACAGCTGATAACAGAGAGAGGGGGGAGCCACATGGGGAGAAACATTTGGAGAAAGAGAGAGAGAGAGAGAGATGGGCAGAGAGAGGCTGACAGAGAAAGACAGAGACGAAAGGAAGGTGGAGACAGAAACAAGGGAAAGAGGAATCACCTTAGGCTCATACACGCACGACCACACAGGTACAGACACACGGCCACACAGCCAGGGATCAAAGCACACCCTACAGACGCACACAAAGAAGCATGCAAGAGAGAGCCAGAGGGGCTTGAGGCCACGTACACCTGATGGCATCATATGAATTCCCGCAAACCCCTGTTCCTGAAACAGTCATCTGCTCATTGGACTTCCTGGTTCTACGGGGCAGCATTACGCAAGCCCCTCTGGGCTGGAGTCCTGACGAACACAGACTGAGAATCTGGTGTTTCTGGCTCCATCTTGGTCACTCAGCCAGCTCTGTGACCTTGTCCTACCTTGGATTTCTCACTTTTATCGTCTGTGTTTAAAAAGGCAGCAAAGATACCTGCTTCACCTATGTCTAATGTTGTGAAAGCTGATATGATGAGGCTAGGAAGGGGACTGGAAAGTAAAAAGAATGTTATATGGACACAGAACATCTATCCTGAAAAAATCATCGCGTTTGGAGTTTGGTTGTTTTTAACTAAGCTGCAGTTTCCACAGTAGACAGGGCTGGAGATACTTTTTCAGGGTTACAGAAAGCAGCTGTTAAAGGGTATCAAACACTCGAGGAACCGGTGGATCTAACAGGAGGGAACTCCTGTGAACAGAGAGGGTAACTGCCTTTAAGGACACCTTGCGGGAAGGACCCCCAAATTAGCACAACCACCTGCTGTTCAGGTGTGCTCACACACTCATTGGCTTCCATTAGAAAAGTGGGGGAAGAACCTGTGATCCTGATCTTTTAAATCCAGTTTTTTGTTACTGATTTATAGTGTTCAATCTTTGGTTAAAATGGAGCAAACCGGTTTTCCGACTTTATCCTCCTGCCTCTCGGATAGGAAATGTGCTGTTGGTGACTTGTTGGTTTTCTTTAGCAGCAAAACCGTTGTGTGGTAAAGAAATAGCAAATGCATGGTAGTTACAATAAATTAAAGGTGAGCTGAAATCTTCTGGATGAAATCATCTCAGAAGTATTAGTCCAAAGGAGGACAGCTAATATGTACGGATGCAGGACAATGACAAAGGATTTTCACGTCCTTTATCTCACACGTGGGGTAGGTATTGAATGAAGCACATCTTGTAGGTGAGGGAATGGAGGTGTAGAGAATTTCAGCGAGAGGCTGCCAAGCCTGGCTGTGCATCAGTACCACCTAAGGTGCTTGTTTTTAAACCAGATGGTTTGGCCAAAGCCATGGCGATTCTGATGTGTGAATTAGGTTCAGAAAACACGGTGTCCAGGAACTCGGTGAAGATTATACGGCTAGTACGTTGGACCGGTACTTCATGTAGGTCTGTGTGAACTGAAATTCTATATTCTTTTTGTTTTGTCATCTTTGTTGATGACCCTTTGAGGTGACTTATACAAACAACACTAACCACAGACATCCTTTGTATTTCTCCCTATACTGAAAACTTTCCGTCAAGAGAGAAGAAATCACAAATCCTATTGAGTGTACCCGTCTGAAAAAGTGATGTCCTCCTGGTGATCTTTAGATTTAACACAGGGCTAATTAAATGCTCACTGTCCTACGCCAGGTTTGGGGAGTGACATTGGACCAGTTATCTGCTTGCTGGTGCAATTAAGAGAACAAAACGCATTCACTGGAGTGTGGAAGGTCAGCTCGCCTTAATAAAGGGTCTGTGGCTATGTGAAATTGGAAAAGAAATGATGTGTTCTGAAGCTATTTTCATCCCATTAACTGAAGTCAAGAAGAATCAAGGCAAAGGCAGTTTCAAAATTAGCCTCTAAATCTGAATGTGCCTTGAAGGGGCATGAGCGATTTTTTTCTCCCACCTCCTCTGTTTTTTCCCACCTCAGCTTGGAAACTTGGAACTGGAATCTTCACCAATGTTTAGAGTATACATGTACTTTTCATGTTTCTCTACGATAGGGTACATATTTTCAGAGCTCAGGGTCTGCAAATCTGCTGATCCTTAGGGACACAAAGTATCCAGGCAGCTTCTCCCATCATCTGTCTTCTTTAGGACAGAAACGAAATAAATAGGGGACCCTGATGCCTCCTAACATTTAATTCAGAGCTGGTGGCAAACTTATTTTAATCAAACGTGATCAGGTTTTCCGACCTGCTTTGTGTTATGATTTGGGACATTCTCTCCCCGCAGACTGGGCTTCCTGAGAGCATCCAAATAACGGAGCAGAGCAAAGGGAACTTGAACTAGAGAAGCATGGTGACGGCGTACACCCTTCTCAGAAGAGCAGAGACTGCTTCTGGTTTAAGTAAACCACAGAAGTGCTTCCACCCCAATGCACAACAGGAGGACATTCCAAAGTGACGTGTACATGATATACACGTCCTCTTCCTGGTAGTCACCGTGAACAGCAGTTCAGGAGTTTCCCAACTATCTCAGGCCATCTGAAATAAAGACTGGCAGTTCGCTCTTAAAGATCCCAAGTTGTCTAGTTTCTTTTTGTAGGAAAAGTAATTATGGGTCCTCAAAGCCATAAAAGGTGGAGGTAAAAGTTGGGGGAGAGGATTCTGAACCAACTTCTCTTAACAATGAAATTCCTAGCAGTAAGTGGGACCTGGGTGGGTGAAGTGAGCAAGGCTGTGCAGTGCAGGCTGTTTGTCTGAATAAACTGTTTCACCCTCTTTTCGTGGTCTGCCTCTTTTATTTTAAGACACATTCTTGCTCTTGTGGTGAGCAATCCAAACTACGTCAGCCACAAAGTGGTGCTTTTAAACCAGCCCAGTGAATTCACCCTTGAGATAGTCCACACTCCATAAAAACCGCTGCACCAATGGTCACTGTCATGACAAGCTTCTTTGCTTCCATGACTTCCCTTGGCTTCTCACTTTGTTCCAGCTCTCATGGGAGTTTTCTTCCCTTTCCAACCACATGAGGTAAGCAGGTATGATTTTCTCTGGTTGCTTCTCTTTTTCATGCAACCTCCACTTGACCTCTGACTTTTCCCACACGAGGTCATTCTGGGAAACCACTTGGTTCCCATCCAGCCCAGCCTCTGGGATGCTTCCTGCTAGATCAGCCGTTAGTAGGCCTCCCTTTGTCCTTGCTGAGGTGCCTGCAATAGCATCATTTCCCTTCACTTTCTGCCAGTCAACCAGATAACCAGATCTCAGACTACATAAGCAAGAAATGTGGGGTTTGTGCTTTTCTCTATGTGTGGACTTTAGTAAAAAGCTTTCACTTAAAAAAGCAATCAAAACTATATAAAATATTACAGATGAACATATAAGTCCCGAAGCCCTTTTTAATAAGCAAGATAAGGGTACGCTGCACATTTAGACTAGCGGTTACCTCTGAGGAGCAGCGGGCGGCCGGCACATGACCCGGGAGGAATGTAGGACATCATTAGAACTGGTGACGTTCTAGGCCAGGGGTCGGCGAACTTTTCCTGTCAAGAGACAAATAGTGAATAGTTTTGCTTTTGCAGGTCATAAGTTATTGTTGCAACTATTCATCCATGCTATTGCTGCATGAAAGCAGCCTCTGACAATATATAAATAAGTGGCTTTGACTGTGTTTCAATAAAACCTGTTTTAGAAAAACGAGTGCTGGACTAGACTTGGCCTACTGACCATAAGTTTCTGATCCCTATTTTAATGATTCATGGGAAAAAAATCAAATGATCTCATTCATAGTCATTCACATTTTCACATAGCTTTTCTTTGCACTTTTATGCTTTATAATTTATCTGTCGTACTTATACGGCTTTGCACATTTCAGAAAATGTCACCCAACAAACTCTTGTAGGGTGGTATGAGGGATTCCAATGTGACAAAGCCTTTAAGATGGAGCTGATATTTTATTTCTTGCGCAACGATGTGAAATAGTGGATATGGAGTGCATAGCCCTCCATCCACTTCACAGTGAGCACCCCGTGCTGCTGTGGCCGTGGCCGTGGCTGTTGCTCCTGTTACTATTACTGACACTGCATTATTGCTCTTAACCTCTAGGGTCCTGTTCAGTGGAAAACAAAGAAGATGGACAAATCAACCTGAAAGCTACTTCTAGCTCAGTGTCATAGACCCGAGTTAGGATTGACATTCGTTTGCCCAGGAGAGGTGATTTGATTTAATGATTAAACAAGTGCAATGATACTCAGCCTACATATCTGACTACTTCTAATTCCCTTGAGGACAGTTTGCTTCCTCAGGTGATTCCAGCACAGCCATAACTTTATTCACTTAAACTGGATATGAGGAAAGTGTTTGGTAAATAATGTACAATGGTAGACTCAACATCAGAAGCTTATAAGTCCCACATGAATAGAGCTTTCCTGCAGAAAACATACTGAAAAGAGGTCAGAAACAGGAAAAAAAAAAAAAAAAGGACAGGCATAAATGAGGTCATGCAGCCAAGACTTCAGTATAGCTATGAAGTGCATTCATTGAGTGTACTGGCTGCCCTGGGAGACCTGGATTCTGCTACTTCTTAACTAGGTCACTGATGGAGTTACTCAAAACTGGAGCCTCCAGTTTTTAATCTGCAAAAAAAGAGGTGATGATGAAATGTACCTCATAATGTTGAACATATATCATGCCTATGTATAGTAAACGTTCTACCAAGGGCCTTAGCATCACTTACGACCTAGTCTGAGTGTTACCTTTAATCACAAAGGACAGAGGACACAGTTTAAAATCTGCAATACTTTGGAAAAAAAAAAAACAACCCTTTCCACACGAGGAATCAAGAATGACAGGAGCTAGCATGCATTTGTCTGCGCTCTGTGCCACATCAGGCTAAGATTTTTGTGTATGTTATTTCACTTAATCCTCACAAAACCCTCTGGAGGTGGACGTCAGTATCCCCTCTTACAGAAAGATAAGATTATGTAGAGACAGTGTGGATAACTTATTCCAGGTCACACCGCTGGAGCTTAGTCAAGGTCTCTCTGACTCTAAACTCAGTACTTTTCTTCCGGCTCATCACATTTTCAGCAGATCACTATCATAGGTACATCGCTGTACCTGTAATTTGCATATTGACCTTTGACCTACTAGCCTCTCTCATGCCAAGGGTCTGAGGTTACCACATGCCTCTTTTGGCCTAGAAGTTAGCTTTTGAGGATAAGAAATCTGCTTGTTTTCAGTTCCCTGATATGCACAGACTTGTCCTAGAGGAAACAGATTTCCATATATCTATTCAGGATACACTTCTTAAAGAGTACTATAGAAAGACTCTAAACAACGCTGGCAAGTGTGGCTCAGTTGGTTGGAGCATCATCCCATAAATCCAAAGGTCACAGGTTCAATTCTCCATTGGGGCACATGCTTGGGTTGTGGGTTTGGGGCATGTGCGAGAGGCAACAGATTGATGTCTTTCTCTCATATCAATGTTTCTCTTCCTTTCTCTCTCCTTCCCTTCCCCTCTCTCTAAAATCAATATGCATGTCCTCGGATGAGGATAAAAAAGACCGTGGATGCGTGTTCTGCAAAGTCAAGCCCCCTTCTCTCAGGGGCCATTACAACTATATTTTTATATAAACCCAGCATGGAAACATATTTTGGTACTTTCCACGGACCGCAATTACCTGTTCCCAACAGAAAAATTAACTGCAATAACCTTACACTTAGGAGGAATAAAAGAACTGAGAAACAGGGGAAAGGAACGTATTTTGTCAATTGTACGACCTTGAGGACTTGGTATAAGAGTCCCCGTTTGGGAAGGGCAGACAGAGTGTGGCACTTAACTGCCCCCAGGACAGACTTGGCCTCAGTGTGTCTCTTACTCAAGGTGAAAAATCCAAGAGAAAATCACACCACTCGGCACACAGAACCAACAGGCTGTGATGGTACCCCCCTCATCAGCATGTGTGAGCTGTTTTTGTCATTGTGACATCATTTGCTCAGAGCCACTTCTGACCCATGTGCATCTGTGTGACTGGATTTCACAAGTCCTAATTCTAAAAGTGGGGAGAAACTAATTTGCCTACAAGTATATCAAACCCACTGAATTTCTGAGTGATGTTTGTGTTCATCAACCTATGTAACTAATTCTCCCTTATCTACTGACTTAGTATAGTCATCTAGTTGTATGTGAGTAAGAAAAATTAAGAAATTAAAATACGAATGTGTGTCCACAGAGGGAACTATACTAACCAAGCAAGTACTCTGTGCAGGGGCTGCTCTAAGCATTCGATATACATGATCTCATTTAGTTCTTAATACAATCCTTAGAGCAGTACTATTATTCTCATTTTATAGGCAATGAACACAGACAATGAGTAACTTATTAAATGTCTTGAAGTCTCAGAAACCAGATTCAGATGCACATATATTTTCACAATCCCACGTTTCCTCTGCCCTATAAAGTTTGCATGGAGGTGAGTGCTGTGTTATACCCACTTTACAGGTGAGAACATTAGGGCTCAGAAAAGTTAAGTAATTGCTCAAGATAGCAGAACTTGTATATGCAAAAAATACAAAATTCTTATTCAAGCATGTCAGAGTCCAACAAATTAGAAGTATTGGCAATGGTACCTGGTTGTTGGTGTTTTTGTGTTTTAAGTAAAATACTATGTCTCATGGAACCAACTGACCACTGACTTGCACATTCCAAACTGAAAGACGGGGACCGATTCAAACCAGTCACGGTTATCCACAGATAAAGGAGAGGGCAGTCTCAAGAGTGAGCTCCGAGGACCCACTCAGCAACCCTTTCTCCTGTGCTCGAACCCTGGGATGAGGAAGCCGTCGATTCACCACTGTGTCCTCACGGCTCGCTGAACGACCACTGCGCTTACAATTGCGCAGTAGAATCTTATAACTGAGAAGAAAGAACACAGCCTGCTCACTCATTACTTGTCGGCAGCCGTCCGTCTCGAGAGACGATGGTGTAGCTTCTTAAGAGTCTATCTGCACCGTCGAGAATGGTTGTGCAGTCCGACTCGGGAGTGACACGGTATCTGTCTCCTCCCGTGTTGAATCGACATCTTGCGATGACGCTGGAGTGTCCTCTCCAGTGAAGCTGAAGCTACAGAGCCTGGGCAGGGTGATATGGAGGGTCTGCTGTTGCCCATGCAGCAGACCCCCCCTCTCTTCGCAGCTGAAGGGTCCAAGGGAAAGACGGAGTCAATACAGCTTGGCTTCAGGTGCGCCGCAGGAGTTGCCGGTGTTGACTACAACGTCAAACCGCCTTAGGGACTCCGGCTCCGGATTTTCTGTCGGGGTTTACTCCCTTAGCCTTTCCCCTGAAGAGGTATGCCGCAAGGCAGCGGAGGTTTTTTGGAGTCAGAGTTTTCCTTCTCTGATGTGCCCTGACTGGAAGATCGAACCAGCGACACTTAGCTCGCAGGCCGACGCTCAATCCACTGAGCCAAACCAGCCAGGGTATCACTCATTACTACCTTCGAGAAATCATAGTGCGGAGCCCGGGGTGTGGCGGACAGGGCAGTGGAAGGGGACTGGGAGACCCGGGCTGAGTGGATAAGTGAACCGGGCTGTAGTACCCACCTGCCGGACGACCAAGGGCAAGTTACCTGAGGTTCTAGGGCGCTGTAAAGAGGGAGTTCGTGCAGCTGATGTATGTGGCACAGATCCTGGCGCATGCTCATAAGCACACTGTAACTTCCTTAAGCGTAGCATCAGCCGGGGCAGAGGGAGGGAGGTGCGTTCCCACTTCCCTTAATCGTTTCAGTACAGACTGAGGAAAACTTTGGTTCATTCAAGGGGCATGACCAGGGCGCTCTGGAGATGCTGCCTGCAGCTTCGAGGTGCAGCCTGCTCTGCGGGCCAGGTGCTCCGTCGCCACATCTTTTGCAGGTATTTAGCAAATCAAAGCCGCCAACAGGAGGTATGAGAAACACCTCCTGCAACTGAGCGCTTTGCACTGGGAGTGCAAGCGGGATGAATTCACTGCCAGGCTGACAATGGAGGTGATGTTTCTGGGGCACCCCCTGAGCCTGCTGAGAACTGTCTAAGAAACTGGGAGCCCTGGGGGGGTGGCTTAAAAGCCTGAAGAGAAAATTGGTCAGTGAGGGGATTGGCTGGCAGTAATCCAAACTATATTAACCAGCTCTTGGAAATATGATTACCTACCAAGTAGATGGAAAGAAAAAAGACCAGGAACCGGAAGGAGCCCTAGATATAACGAAAGCCTTTCATTTTATGGGTAGAAAGTGATCACGGCAGGGCTTGAGGGGCAAGGTACAGATCAAAAGCCAGACTCAGTGATGACCAAGCCAGCGCAGAAATGCTGATCGTTGAGTCTGAATCCACTTCTCTTGCAATCACTGGGTCCTGCAGTCCACGCGTGTAGCAGTGAAATTTTCTTCTGGAGTTCATCGTAGGCAGCGTAGTGTAGACTCTGGCAGATTCTGGCTTGGCTGGTTATGATTTCTGTCACCTCAGGCAAACTATTTAATCTTTCTGTGCCTCAGTTTCCTTCACTCTAAATGGGTCGATAGTAGTGTATATACATACACCACAGGCTTATTATGGCAACTAAATGAGATAATGCATGTTAAATGTTTGAAACTTTGTGAAGGTGTCAATAAAATTAATCTATTGTTCTTATTATTATTGGCTCTAAATGACTGGCTTTGAACTTCTTGGTGAAGAGTTTGGCTGGGCCTTTTGCAGTGCCCGAGGGCATGACAGAAATATCAACTCTGCTAGTTGCTGGAAGAGTCATCTACTATTGTATTGGGTTGGCCAAATAGTTTTTTGGTTTTTTTTCTGTAGGATGGGTCTAGTAGTGCTTACTTGTCTTTAACTTCATTTGAAACAACTTTGTTAGATTCTATTGTGACAGCTGTCATATCAGCATGCATTTAAAACAAACTCTTCAAAATTGGTGAATTTTTGTGTAACCATTTTAAGATTGAAGATGGAAGAAAATATGCAACATTTTTGGCATATTATGCTTTATTGTTTCAAGGAAGATAAAAACACAACTGAAATGCAAAGAAGATTTGTGCAGTGTATGGAGAAGGTTCTGTAACTGATCAAACATGTTAAAAGTGGTTTGCGAAGTTTCATGCTTGAGATTTTTTAAAGAAAGATCTTCTTTCTTTATTTTTAGAGACTGGGAGGAGAGAGAGAAAAACATCAACCTGTGAGAGACACACAGATCAGCTGCCTCGCGCCTGCCCCGAGCCAGGGACCTGGCCAGCAACCCAGGCATCGTGCTGGAGATTTCTTGCTGGAAGATGCTCCGTGGTTGGGTAGACCAGCTGAAGTTGATATCGATCAAATCAAGACGTTAATTGGGGACAATCAACGTTATACCATGTGGGAGAGAGCTGACATACTCAAAATATCCACATCAGGAAAGAGATTGGTGAAAATGAAAAACGTGTCTTTTATTTTACAGAAAAAACTGAATGGACTTTTTGGCCAACCCAATATTTTTTAAACACAAACTGATGGAGTAAAGCAATATACTGGAAGGGGCAAAAGTAGGTTTACAGTTGTGAGTATGCAAAACAGTTTATTCTTGTGTTATTATTGATTAATTATTGCATTACTTCCCATACAAATCACTGTAAACCTACCTTTGCTCCAACCTGTACAGAAAAAGAGCCCTGGGACAGTGCTATAGACATTGGTTCTGGTTTCAGGTGTGAATTAATTACTGGAGTCAGATTATAATGTTAATCCCATTCGTAATTGTGAGGATCAAATCAGATAATACACGTGAAGTATTTTATAAAATCTGTATGAAGATAAGCATTAATATTTTTTAAGCCAAAACTTTTGATGCCTCCTTTTCTCATATCCCTGTTTGCTCTACCACCACATCCTATTGATTCTACTTTTAAAATATATCCCAACTCCAGTCAGTTATCCACTATCTTAATTCAAGTCATTGTCATCAATAGCCTACTTCATCAGTCTCCTGGGTTCAGCCGTACTCTATTCCAGCCCATTCCCCACAAAGCAACTGCTTAAAACTCCTCCATGGATAAAAATATAAAACCTTAAAAATTATCATAAGGCTTTTTATGACCTGGCCTTTGCCTTCCGTATTAGCCTCATCTAGTGACAGGTTCCTTCTTGTTCCAGCTTGCATATTTTCAAATGCTTGAGGAAAGCATTAACTTCCTGTATTGGAAAAAGTCAGTGTCTATCTCCTGTGTCTTCTTTACTACCTACATAGGACACTTCAGCTCAGACACTACCGGCCATCAGATTTGTGGGTCTTTGTTCTACACCAAACAATTCACGACACCACCTGGGTGCCCTACAATTTAACCCAATGTTGACACTATATCTGGTGATAACATCAGGTCTCCCAGGTCAAGGGCTCAATCCTGAGAAGCTGTCCTCTCCCATCCCGTCTACTGCCCCCTACTTCAGACACCAGTTTATCAGCCGTGCTTCTGATTCAAAGTTCCAACCACCCTCTCCTTGGGTTTGATGCATTGGCTGGAGCAGCTCCCAGAACTCAAACATTTTACTTATGAGATTACTCGATTGCTATAAAAGAATATAACTCAGGAAGGGCGAGATGAAAGAACGCGTAAGGCAAGCCATGAAGAACGGTCGGGAGCTTCCTTGCCCTCTCGCAGCTTACCACGTGCTCCCCAACCCGGAGGCTCTCACAACCCTCTTCTTTGCGTTTTTTATGGAGGCTTCACTACAAAGGCATGATTGATGAACTCATTGGTCCTGTCCTTGGTAATTGAACTCAATTACCAGTTTCTCTCCCCTCCCTGGAGGTCAGGGGTGGGACTGAAAGTTCTAATTTCTAATCACATGGTTGGTTCTCTAGGCGCCCAGCCCCCAGACTTAGGTGATGTCTGGAAGTTACCTGATTAACATGAGACAGCTTGATCACCCTCATTGCTTAGGAAATTCCAAGGATATTAGGAGCACAACAGGGAGGAAGACAAAATACAAATATATATTTCTTATTACAAATTACAATATCATACTTTCCCACTTCAGATTATGGCAAATAATATTTCTTCTCTCTGAAAAGATCTAGTTTCCACTCTCTTCTGAATAATTTCTTCTTATTTTTTTTTTTAGGTCTCAATATAACTGTCACCTCTGAGAGGATTTACCTGACCCTGCAACCTGAAATGAATTTCACTTGCAACAAGTAACACAAATTGTTGAATAAGATAGGATCTTTGAAGCACATGCTTACAGCCAGTAAAAGTATGCAAGCCAGTGAGGGAAATTCAGAATGATCTTGAGTCATTAATGTTTTTGATAAAAACAATATTGATGTTGAAAATACCACAATGAACTTAACATGAACAAGATGATAGCAATCCCAACTAAAACAAGAACTCCATACACTCCCCTCTTAGCAATCGTTAGGCTGAATAGACAAGTCAGAAAGGATATTAAAGGTTTAACAGCAAAAACAGTAAGTTTGTGTAACAGATCATTATACGAAAAATACATATTCTTTTCGAGCACGCATTGAACGTTTAAAATGAGAAGAAATAAAATGGATCATAATACAAAGAGAAAGGAACTAGGCTGAATAAAATATTTGTTCAGTTTAAGAAGGGAGTCTTACAGAATTGGTTTCTGTAGCAGATAGTTTTTCAAGGCTGCACTCTTTTAATCAATAATCTCAAGGCAAAAACTATAAATGTTTTTACTGAGTATAAGAAATTGCTGCAATGTAAAACAAGTTTGAGCAGTAGAAGGAGCAAGCTGGCCATGGAGACTGAGTAATTTGAGATACTTGATTCATTAAGATGTGATGAAAATAAGTTAGTAAAATATTAAAACATCAGCAACGCCCCCACCTCCACACTCACACACACACGTGTGCGCACACACACACACACACACACACACACACTCACACACTAAATCTTTTGGTGGCTGTTCTGCTGAGAAAGTAAATAAAATACATCAACTACTTCGGCCTAAGTTATGACGTCATGCTGGGCCTATGAGAAAAGAGTCCATCTGTGGAAACTTGCCTTGAACTTGCGGCTTCTTCAGCAGCAGTCCGATCACACGGGCATGACTCCTCTAAGAGAAGGATTCTTTTGATTTACATTCATTCACAGGCCTGCTTTTGTCCCTGAGAAGATGTTTGCTCAAGTTTAGCTATGACACCATCTAGTCTCAAACATGCCAGAGAGCAGAGTTTATCATTTTGCATCAGCTTCAACAATCTTCTGCAGAGTGTTAGAAACGAGAGACAGTTAAGGAGCTAGTCCAACCCTCCCCTTCCTCCCCTATGTGCTCACACGTGAAGGGTCCAGAGAAGTGAAGGGGTGAGCTCAAAGCAATACACTCCTATTTCTGGTTCAGTCCCTGGTTCAAACCTCTCTCTTCCTCAGAGAGAAGAGAGAGAGGTTTAATAAAGCAGAAATAGGATATGCACACAACTCAAAAGCTCAGCATTTTTCTGAGAGCTGAATATTTGAACAATGATAGAGGAACTAGGAGAGAGAGAGTGCACCTTCCTGCTTCCTTACCTCTTCCACCTATTTCCAGCCAGGGCGTCAGCACAAGGGACATTTATTTATGCTCCGGTGTGGCTCTCACGTCTGAGTCCATCAACTCATTACCTACACCTGCGGTTGCTATCCTTTAGGTAGTGAAGATAACATTCCTGATTTTAAAAAAAATCTTTTTGAAGGGCATTTTGGAAATTCACCAAGCATAGGGAGTTCCTGAAAAAATCTGATTACGAGCGTGCAAATCACTTAACTTAGTTAAATTTGAAGAAACATACAGCCACAGCTGTACACTCTCTGGGGCTGCCGGAAGTGACTCCCTCATTCACAATATACTGGGCCCAGCTTCAAGTTCTCGCCACCTTACTCGCTGGGCGGGGGTGATGACTCGGGAACCTAACTTCCGAGTGAACGTGACAATAAGGCACCTTCAGATCATGGCAGCTTCTCAGGTGCTGGGAATCCTTTCATGCGGAAACCACTGCAGCTGTTACGGTTATTTTGACAATAGACTGAATGTGCTAAAACAAACAGAATCCAATCACAAAGCAATCTGACACAGATACGCAGGAACTAATTTTGGTAAGTTGCATGAATGAGGCTTCTTTAAAAAAGTAGAATGAATATTTTGAATTTTAAGTATAATAACTCAGATTTTTAAAACATCTAACAGATTAGGGCTCTCACATTCTTGTTCTTCTATAGTGACACTTTTAATTTTAATAGCATTTAATCCAGGCTTGGATGAGTCCTTAATTGGAGTAATTTGGTTTCAAAAGACAAGGGATTTCTTTTTTAAACAAGTGACAATAGACATTAACATCTTTAGAAAGATAGTTTGTTCTACCTGATGTGAGGATTGTAATAGATTATGTGATAATTTGTTTCTCCTCTGGGCACTGAAAAGGCAACATTGTGCTTTCTCCCTGGTATATACATCAAAGTTCTATTTCAACAGTCATTTTTGATGGCAGGCTGGGGGGGTGATGGATGCACATGCCCGAGGTTGTTCTCCAAGTTCCTGCTCTGTGACACGCGGAGGGGCGGCGATGGCCCTGCTCTCTGGGGAGCGCTGTCTGCCTCCTGAAGCCTCTGCAGGAAGAGCAGAGCACATCTCTGAAGGGGAACTTGGCTGAAGTGAAGACCACTGGTTGTGGTGTTGAGAAGCTTTCAAGACTGAGCCAAGATGATCATAACGTGCCTGAGGTTTAAAACCAAATTTCTTTTCTTTTGGAGGATACAGGTGGGGTTAGAAGTTACCACAGTAATGTTTTCTGGTATTCGCTGGCGCTTGATATAACCCTTACGTTGCATATTAAGTTATATTAACGTATCTGACTCCTAAAACAAAATAGTGTGTTTTTTCCTTCCATTCATTAGGCAGATGCCCCAAAAGGAGTGGATGAAAAAGTCATTCCACTCTGCTTTCTCCCAGCTCCTAGGTGCCTCTCTGTGTAGAAAGCCACACCCCATGGAATATGGGTCTGCTATGCAAATGGACAAGACTTTCTATACAATCTGGCTCTTAACCCAATTTTCTCCACTTGGTTCTCAAGTGAAGAAATAGTGACCTGTTTCTATGGAGGAATGTGCTGCACTCACCGAGAGGTGACCGCGGTGGTGTCTTAGTCAGTGAGGGTGGCCATGAATTAGGGTTGCCACAGAAAATACAGGACACACAATTACAGCTGAATTGCAGATTAACAAAGAAATATTTTCTTAGAATAGGTTCTAAATTGGGCAATCTTACATACATCTTATGCTTTGAAGAATATTTAAAGATTTTTTTTTGCAAGTATTTTTTTAAACATGAATTTGTAGTTTATTTAAAAATGGTCTTTGTTTTTAAATTTTATTTTCCAATTAGTTTCTATTCAATATTACTTTATATGAGTGTCAGGTGTACTGCACAGTGGTTAGACAATCATGTACTTTACAAAGTGATCCCCCTGGTATTTCAAGTGTGCACCTGGCACTATACATAGTTCTTATAATATTATTGACTGTATTCCTTATGCAGTACTTTACATCCCCACGACTCTTCTGTAATCGCCAAGTTCTACTTCTTAATCCCTTTATGGTTTTCACCCAGTCCCACAACCCTCGACTGTTCTCTGTATCTGAGTCTGTTTCTATTTTGTTTGGTTGCTTATTTTTTCCCACAGGTAATTTTGACTTTAACTGATTTTCATTTCATGTATTGATTTTAGAACCTAACTTCATGTAAGATAAGGTGAGACGGTGCTGCACTGCTGTAAAATTTCTACACAGCTATTGTCTCATTCGGATGTCTGAGATGATCCTCATGGGGACTCAAAGTCTGTCTCAGGCATGCCCATCCTCCAGATGAGAATGTTGATATTCAGGATAATTATGTTATTCAAGGTCATTGGGAGAGTTAAAGAGTCAGAGTACAAACTTATATCTGAGCTGTTTTCTAGTTCAATGTTCTCTTTTTCACAAATTTGCTCCTACATGGCATAAATAATTATTGATTTATCTTATGAACACATTCTAGCTAGTTCATAAATAATACTATATATAAAATATAAATGTACTATAGTATATATATAATACCATATATTAAATTTGTCCTGGCTGGTTTGGCTCAGTGGATTGAGCGTCGGCCTGCGAGCTAAGTGTCGCTGGTTCGATCTTCCAGTCAGGGCACATCAGAGAAGGAAAACTCTGACTCCAAAAAACCTCCGCTGCCTTGCGGCATACCTCTTCAGGGGAAAGGCTAAGGGAGTAAACCCCGACAGAAAATCCGGAGCCGGAGTTCCTAAGGCGGTTCGACGTTGTAGTCAACACCGGCAACTCCTGCGGCGCACCTGAAGCCAAGCTGTATTGACTCCGTCTTTCCCTTGGGCCCTTCAGCTGCGAAGAGAGGGGGGGTCTGCTGCATGGGCAACAGCAGATCCTCCATATCACCCCGCCCAGGCTCTGTAGCTTCAGCTTCACTGGAGAGGACACTCCAGCGTCATCGCAAGATGTCGATTCAACACGGGAGGAGACAGATACCATGTCACTCCCGAGTCGGACTGCACAGCCATTCTCGGCGGTGCAGATAGACTCTTAAGAAGCTACACCATCGTCTCTCGAGACGGACGGCTGCCGATACGATACGATATTAAATTTATATAATAATACTCCCTCTTTGATAAATTGTATCTACCTAATAAAAATGTTTGCTCCTTTTAAAAATCCCAAATATCAGTGATTTGGGATGAGACAATCTTCTGCTGAGAGACGCAACAGGCCTATCTGAACACCTTATAGTTTCACCATGTAGATTACCACCTACTCAAACTGTTTAGTGGCATAAAGCATATTGGTGCATGAATTATGGAAAATAATCTTTTTAAACAATATAGTCCTTCAAGTGATTAAAGTCTCTAAAGGCACCCCACACCTGTGCCCACACATATACAATTTTACCGCTCATGCCTTTCACTGAAACATGTCTAAAGTCCCTCTCTTCAAATCACTTTCGGATGGCTTCTCCTACTGAGTTTTATGGTTTGCTGGTGTCATCCTGCTTTCCTTCCACAGTTTGTTTCCATTTCTGGGACCAGCAGAAGTTACACAATCACAACACGATGCAATAGTTATATTCATCACTCACTAAATGTTGCACATGGTTAGTAACACACGCCAATGTCATGTGGTCATGACTGGGGCAGTTTTGAACCGCCACTTCTCTGGGATCATTTCCTCTATCAGTTCAGCTCTTCTTGGTAGAGGGGGAAGTTAACAGTGATAACGGGAGGAATGCATTCTGAGTAAATAGCTTCTTCAACTACTGACCTCTCAGAACGCCACATTTTCAAAGAATGGGACAAACCCATGCCATTCTAAATGTGGCTCATCATGGCACACTGGAGTGGGAAGGTCAGTGTGAGATGAACAGATATGAGAAAGGTGGCTGAAATGTCCCTACCCTGTGCATTTGTTAGTGGGTGAGCTTCTTCTCTGTGTTTATTATTTCTCTCAAGGTCAGCTCACCAGATCCATTTCAACTAACTCCTCCATGTTTCATCCAATAGACACGTTTCTCTTCTTCGTTGGGGACAGAGAGCCACAAACAGGTACAGAGTGATTTTAGGGAAGAAATCCAAGGAATCTAAGGATAGGAGAACCATTAAGAAATCAAGGAGAAGCTGAGGGGAGGAGCAGTCTTGGTGGAAGAGGGTGCTTGTGAGGTGAATGCAGAAATGGAGATTTTTTCTTCTGTTGGTTTGATAGAAGAAAAGTATGCCCTTCTTTGCTGAACAGAAACCAAAAGCTTTACAAGATCCTGGACATCAAATGCCATTTTGATACTTGATACTTCAATGAGAGAGAAATGCACTGGTTGAAGTTCCTTTGAAATCCACATTTGACATAAAACTTAAGTCTAAAAATGTTTTCGGTATAAATAAACCTACTGGTGCCTAGATCTGGAAGAACCAGCAAATAGATCAAAACACAACCCCATGGCACCCCAGTTTTCCTCCTCTCTGCTACCAGAATAGAGAAGAAATTTTGATTGTTTATTTAAATAAAGAAGCAGCAGCTAAAGAGAGGCATTAAGCACAGATGCACATGAACAGAACTGATGAAGTGGAAATGACTATGCATGAGCTAATCATAATGCTTTAATCAGGGTTTTCTAGTGCTAGTTAATTGCTTCCACAAAAGATAGCGCCAAGTGAGTTTGGTGAGTTACAGAAGGGAGACTTAGAGAACTCTAAGAGGATTCGGTTTTGAACAAGGGTGATGTGGAAACACTGACCTGTGGGCACGGAATCTGTTGTGTGCCCAAGTGGCTGAATACACCTGGCTATCAGTCAACTCAATTAAATTATAGGCATACATCAAACTTGTATTATAAAGCTACCAGATTTAATTTCATTTGTTTTCCTAAGTAATTCCATTCTCAAGAGACACTGGACATTTCCCATGATGAAAATATATTATCTTTCTTCACCAATGTGGTTCCCATTAATTTAATGCCACTACATAATAATTAGAACAGTTTGGCCTCTGTGGCATTGGGGTATCCATGTGTCCAATGTGATTGTGGTCCCCAACATCAAAGTAGGGGATTCTGTGAACTCCCACCTTCAGAAACATCACCCTGGTCTCTGACAGGACCAAAAATTTCAATCACTAACTCTCCTTTTCAGCTTAGGACATAAATGATTTGCATATTACCCGGCCTGTGTGATACAGAGGGCTACGTATTAAGCACTGTGTTTGTTATTGCCGACAAGCCATTTCAATAATTGAAACTAATCTTTTTTTTTTATTTTATCTTAGCAACATGTTTATGCAACTCCACAGCAGAGAGCCTCTGAGGAAAATATGTGTCATTAGCATTCTTAAGGTGCTAAGGTCTCTGAGACCCCTCTCCATACCAACTAATCTCAATACCTGAGTTCAGGAGAGTTGGCTTATCCGGAGGTAAGTCAATTCCTATTTAGGATATGAAGTTTTCATCAATGAATATCTGATCTTTCAGAATCCCTTATAAGCCTCAGGCCTTCAGATCTTTGAGGCTGATACTAATGGTTTTATAAGCCGAATTTCTAATATATCACTTCATCCTTTTTTTTTTTTTTTTTTTGGTCTCCAAAAAGACACCCTTTGCTTGTACATGTCTCTGGTTTGCTAAATAAGATGATGTCAGTCCCTGAGAGTGAACAGACAGGCAAGAAAGTTTATTTACTATGGGATGAAGAAATAATCTGGATGTTCACCAACCTCTCCACTGAAGGGGTTAATTAAATAAAGCACAGACGCTAGGCAGCTGGGAAAAGAGCGACCCTACACATACAAACATAGAATGTTATATTGTTCGCGTATGTATTTTTATACGAGCAATGAATTCATCAAAATTCAATATATATAATATGAACAACGTAAGCAGTATGGCCCCATTTACATAAAGAAAAATATTTGGGTCGACGTAAGCTTATATATGAAACCTGAAAACTGATTATTTTTGTGTGGAAGAGAAGGGAGATTTTCAATGTTCTTACCAATCCTCAGGACTGCCTGAATCTTGGTCAGTGAGCATATAATCACATATTAACATGCTGATAGATTCACTCATGTCAAAATGTAAACACTTGATAACAGCTTAAATGTTTACCTTTTTCATGAGCATTTGAGTTTCAAATAATAATTAAAGGAATTAGCCAAAATTCTAGGTAAGCAAGGGAGAAATGAGGTACGTACAACATCTTTGGCCTCTAAAATTAGACAATCTAAGTGGCCACTCTTTAGCTATCTCTAAAATTAGTCTTCCCCATGCATAGAGTTTGGTATAAAATGGCTGAAAGATAGATCTCAAAAAACAAAAAACAAACCTGAAATATTTAAAAATAAAAAATATTTTTAATGACATCATGAAGGTAATTTCAACCTCTGTAAATTAAGGATAACTCTAAATTAGTCACTTATTCTAGGGCTTCTAGGCTGTTCCTTTTTTTCAGTGAGAATTAAATCATTTTTACTGACTCCATTTTGAGAATCACAAATATTATCTAGGGGCAGATAATTTTATTTTTGCTTTCCTAATGATTGCTGGTGTCTAACTGACTAGCTGTTATGTATCTTATTTGATTTGTTTATTATCACTACCTATCCCAAATCAAAACTGGAAAACTCTTAAAGCAATCAATCATTTTAACACATTGCCTCATATTTTGACAGCTGTTTGATAATATCGATGAATCCAAGTTTATAGATTGGACCTATTGCTTTTCTACCAATTCCAAATGATGGGTGGGCTTTTTTGCCCATGACTTTTTGTTCATGGTGGGTAATCTTTAAAGATGTACCAATGGTTGTGTAGAAACAGGTGAGTGGGAGCAAGGATGGAATCTTACTAGATTGAGCTATTACTGAGGACGTGTGTGAGTGGTGTATCTTTATACTAGGCTACATGTTTGTCATAACTGTAGTACAACGTTTACTGAGCACTTACTATATTCCTGGCATGATGGTAGTCTTTTTATACGCATTATTCCCTTTAATTCTTAAAACAACATATGAGATAGATTCTATTACTTTCTCCATTTTAGTGATAATTTTCCCAAGACCAAATAATGAGTATAGGGTTTTTTCTCCAGGTTTGTGGGACTCCAGAATCCCAATTTAATTACTATCCTATCCAGACTCCAAAGACATTAGGCATGAACCTGTAGATGACATAGAGGGTGGGACCATACATATGTTCCGTGCTGACAGGTACATTATGCTGTTCAATACTATAGAGGTAGGACCAGGAATAAAGTAGGTGTTTGATATATAGTTGTTGAATGGGCCAATAACTCCTTTTTCTTCACAAAACCAGATCCCCTCTCAGGATGCTCATAAGTAGTTTTCTTCTTTGGGTATTTGGCTGGAAAAAATTATATGATGCCTCCTGTTTAATAATTTCAACATTCTAGGAAATACTGTTTATTAGTTCTAGAGAAATAGCCCCAAACTGGAGACTAATTGCATTTTCCACCCATGGATAGAGAGAGTTCATGTGGAACAGCGCTTGAAAACAACCCCCAAACAGCATGTCCTGCTTTGCTTCCTCCTCTCACTGGGTCATAAACATGCTGTTGAGTGCTGACTTTGAAGAGCTCCCAGTATAGCTTCCCAGATGACCTCTCAGGTCACAAGGGCCATTGACATTGAAAGGCTTAAGTACCAGAGAGAGCAGAGGGAGCCAGCCAGCGAAACTTCCTTCCTTGATTGGGGCATTATTCTGAGAAGTGCTGGTGCAGGTCGTTTGGCCTGGGAGGGAGGGAGCCTGAGCTCCAGGCTTTGCCTAATTTACAAATTCAGGAACTAATTAATCTTTTAGAACTCTATCAAACCTCCCAAACTAAAGAAAATAAGAATAATTTCTATACATATGACAAGAAAATAAGTGAAAGAAAACCCTACATCTGTATTCATCAGTACTTGCAGAGACCATGGGTAGTAACTGCCTTTAATCCAGTCCCTTCCCTGCTACTAACAGATAAATTTTTCTAATGCATAGTTGGGGGGTCATTAGACCATTTTGCTGCTTAAGCACACTGTATCACTCCCACTGCTTAGACTCCTTAGAATTGAATTCTAGGCCCTCTATGTAGCTCTAGCATTATCTCCCACCACTGCCCTGCATATATAATCGGCTCCAGATGAAATGATTAGTTTCTATTCTAAAATGAGCTTCAAGGTACAAAATTAACAACTAGATTTTATCAAGCATGTACAATGCACTATATATTCTGCTAAATGCCTTACATAGATTACCTCATTCAGCCTCCTGACTCTACGAGGTAAATGGTATTTTAGAGATAGAGATATTGAGGTGTAGAGAGCATAAGTAATCTGTCCAAGGTCACACAGCTGTTAGTAGTCAACCAGAATTTGAATTTAAGCAGTTTAACTCCCCATTGCTTTAACCCCTACCTCTCTCTTAGAGAAATAAAATGGTCACGACATTCAGTTTTATCCTTTGGCCAACATATAGGATCACAGTCACTAAACAAGCAGAATATCCCTCTTCTACCTCAAGAAGTTGGAAGACCTGTAGATATCACATGAATTTGGTTTATTTAGTTATTCAATAGTGCTTGTTGAGTATCTCCTACACGTAGGCACTGTTTTAGATGCTACAGATACAGTTGGATGAAAACAAACAGAACTCCTCATCCTCATGGAACTTATATTCTAGTACATTCTAGTTTCTCATGTTTTATCATGAGGGACTAAAGCCAGCCTCAATGATGTAAAAAGCTGTTGTCTCTGGAAAGGTATAAGTAGGCATGTAACTTTGTTTTTACTTGGGGGCTGATCACTGAGACAAAAGGACATATAGTTTCTGGAGGTGAAAATGAGGTTTAATTAACCAAGAGATTTCAAACTTTCATATTACAAGGGTCCATCCAGAAAGGGAATATTAAGTGCATCAGGAGGGGCCTGTGATGTGTTAAAGAACATTTAATTCAGTCTATAAAGGCAGGTCCTTTTCAGCTCTCAGGGGCTGTCATCATATTGGAATGTGGGCCAGGGTTGGACAGCTACCAATATTTCTATTGTGTGTATGTGTATGTGTATATGGGGGTGTGTGTGTGTGTGAGAGAGGGGGGGGGGGAGAGAGAGAGATGGAGAGAGAGACAGCTATTAAATTTGTAAATTTTGGAAGATTAATTCAAAGTAAAACAACAAAATAGAAACTCAAAACTTTGCCAATTAAAAAATATATTTGAAGACTGAATAATATTCCATTGTGTATACACCACACTTTCTTCGTCTATTCATTCATTAATGGGCATTTAGGTTGTTTCCACACCTTGGCTATTGTGACTAGTGCTGCAGTGAACATGGAGTGCAGCTATCTCTTTGAGATCTTGATTTCAATTCATCTTGATAAACGTCCAGAAGTGGGATTGCTGGATCATGTGAGAGTCGTAAGGGGAGACAACCCTGCAATATGTGACATGGATAAACCTGGAGGACACTGTGCTCAGCGAAATAGCCAGTTAAAGACAAATGCTGCATGATTCCATGTATACGAGGAACCTAAAAGAGCCAAGCTTATAGAATGAGAGAGTAGAATTGTGGTTGTCAGGGGCGGAGGGAGGGGAAAGGGGGAGTTACCAGTCAACAGGCATCAAGTCTCAACTATACAAAAATAACTGGCTCTGGAGACCTGCTGTCTACCATAGCGCCCGTAGTTAGCAATACTGTATTATGAACTTGCTTTTAAGAGGGTAGATCTCATGTCAATGATTCTTACAATAATAATAAAACAGCTACAGGTCAAAGTCTATCGCATGCCGTCAGTTGTATTCTTACCGCTCCTGTGCACGCGCATGTGTGTTGAGGTGGGGCAATTACAGACCTTCTAGTGGTTAGCACTGTGATGACACTGGAGAAGTATGTCACCAGAGGCCTTTACTCCAGACCCACTAGGATACAGAAGAAAGGAGGCCGGGGCCTTGAAAAGCTCCTGTAGGGGAATGAAGCAGTTCAGTCACCCACGGAGGGAGATACAAGGAGAGTTTGACAACAGAATGAGGAGCAGCGTCAGAGTCAGCGTGTACCTTCCTGCAGGAGCATCACAGAAAGTTTATTTCGACCAACACCACTTCCCTTCGGGCTCTTTGCAGCTCCTGCTCTGAGATGGAGAACGAGCAGGCCATTTCCCCTGTGCCCGGGAGCTTTGCAGGGAGAAATTTTTCCTTTGAAGCTTCAGAGGCACAGGGTAAAGAAAGACTAATAATCCTCCTGGAGGAGGTTCTTGCAAAGGAGAAGAAATTCTACCCCACCTGTCAGCTGGTCCTCATGCAGGATCCATGCTTTGCTCTTCTCTAGGCAAGTGCCCCGCCCCACCCCCCACTCCCTGCCCCTTTTATGGTAAGAACACTTAACATGAGATCTACCCTCCTAACAAGTTTTTAAGTGCAAAATTCAGTATTGCTAGTTCTAGGTACTATGGTGAACAGCAGATCTCTGGAACTAACTCATCTCGCGCATAACTCAAACTTTACACCAATTTTCAACAACTCCCCATTTCCCCTCCCCCCAGCCCCATGTAACCACTGTTCTACTTTCTGATTCTAGGTGTTTGACTATTTTAGATTCCTCATATAAGTGGATTCATGTAGTATTTGTCCTTCTGTGTCTGGCTCACTTCATTTAGGGTAATGTCCTCTAGGTTTGTCCATGTTGCTGCAAATCTCTAGACATGTTTCACTCACTGTTCCCCCTTACAAGGCCATGGATGAATATAAATTCAAACATAGAAGATTCATGCTCTAGAATCACTTAGCAGAACACATATACCCCCCAAAATAGAAGAAAAATTATCCACATGACTTAGAATACCTTCGCAAGTACAGAGAAATACTGAGAAAGTCAATTCTTCTGTGGCATTTTTTGAATTTTTGGTAGAATGTAGATTCTCCAAGAGGGAAGAGAATAGTGTTTAGCTAAATGCCTGGTACATGTCAGCACCCAATAAAGGTCAGCAATTTTTTTATCATCATTGCTCAATTCAGTACATGTTTTGTCTTCTCTTGCAACTGTGGTTAGCATAAGTTTTGTTCATTAATTTAACTAAACCATTTATTTTTTTATGAAAACTTCAAAAATTCTACCAAAGTTATGTGCCCATTTGTCTGGGGAAGAAAAAAAAAAGGTCATGTTCAAAATACACCATTAGTTATTTCCTTGGCCCAAAATGCTAATACTCTCAAGCAGAAAGATCAATGACAAAGGTCCTAGTGAAACATAGCATTAATCACAATTATCCAGAGTCTTAACAGATTCCCTGGCAGTTTAAAATTCAATTCAACGCTTCTAGGCTCTTGAATTTATTATTGTAGGTGCATCATTTTTGATAGAAAAAAGCAGTTGATTGTACTCAAAGGTACCAAAAGGGGCATTTGACTTCAGCTCCGTTGCTCCTATAACCCACAGATGAACAGACTTCTGTCCTGCAAGCTACCGATTACTTTTCTATCCTATTCAAGGTTGTGTTCTCAAGTATGTGATCTCGTCTGAACCTTAGGGTAGTCTGGCAGGTATACTGTGTCTCACTGTGAAAACCAGGAAACAGACTTTGAGGGGCTAGAGCACGTGTCTGTGCCACACGTGTGACAGAGCTAGACCTTGAATTCATGACTTGCAATTATAGATTCAGGTCTATTCTCATTGCCCCAGGCTATTGTGAAACCTAATTTAAATTTTCATCTGGGGACACTGCCTTTTACTTATCATCATATGTAAAGCCATAGTACACTGTTCCATGAAAATCAGTTTAAAATGTATTAATGTACTTCTAAATGCTATTTATAGACTCGGGCCATTTTTCTACCACCCAGGAGCTAAGTAATAAAAATGTAAATGCCCACAAGGAGTTGGTGAAGACTCAAGCATACTTATTGATTATAATTTAGTTTGGATGTTCACTATTCTCTTGTCAGCTAGTCAATAACAAGTGATTAAAATAACTGATTAAATGATAAACATGTCGGAGTTCTCAACCTTTTTATTGACTAGTCTAGATTGAGCATTTGGCCTAGTCATAGTGTAGGAATCATTAAACTGCTCATAAAGATTCTATCAGAAAATGTTTGTAATAATAGATATGTGTTTGGCCAAGAAGCAGTTTTAAGAACTTCGCAAAGCAGAGTAGGGAAATGCTTCAGAGCAGGACCTGTGGCGTCAGAAGGTCTGGGTTTGAGTCCTAGCTAAGTTCTTCCATTTACTAACTGTATGTCTTTAGGCAAACTATTCAACCTTTCTAAACCTCAGGGTCATCGTGCATAAAATACAGATAATATCCCCGACCTGTGGTGTTTATTGTGGGGATTAAATGAGTAAATTCAAGTAAAGGAATTATAGCATTGGCTAGCATATGAAAATATCAGGAAATCAATATTAACCACTATTATGGTTATTAGTATCTATTTTGTGTCTCTAACTTCAGTTCCTTCATTCATTTCTTTAACTGTAAGAAGTAAAGACCTTATTCAGCTCATTGTGCAGGTATCAAAGGTAGGGCGATAATGCCGAGAAAGCATTTCTCACTCAGTGGTTTGCGCGGCTCGGCCCTCAGTGACCATCAGGTACTCTGTTGGATACCTACCGTCGGTGCGCCGTCTCTCATCCTCTTGGCCTGCCTTCTGCTCCAGCCACTACAGGGCGACTCACTTCATGTCAGAGCCGCTGACGGGACCTCATCCATCTCAGTACAGCTGCACTGTGCACTACCCACTTCCCGAGCCTGGGTCTTCTATGTGCCCGAATTGAGGGTTACTCCTGCATATCCTTCAGCAGTGGTGCATGCACAAATCTGGAAATGTGAGGGAGTTAACACCCCAGGGGGAGCTTGTCCAATGAGGGATTGAGGCTGGTGGGTAGATGCACTTTCCCTCCATCCCTTGGGTGGACATTGTAGCTGCATTTGACACAGCTCTTCAGGGGTCTTTGCAAGGTTGAGCCCCAGTTGCCCATGGCAGTGATCAGCCCGAGAACACAGCGTCTCTCCTGCGCTATTTCATTCCTTCCAATTGCCCATGGCTGTTTCCTGGGATCACTTCTCAAATAAATTACCTGCGCTCAAGTGCTAGTCTCCAGTTCTGCTCTCAGAGGGACTCAGAATGTTATGTGGCGATGACCTTTTCTAGCCCAGGGGTAGGCAAACTTTTTCTGCAAAAAGACAAATATTAAATATTTGAGGCTTTGCGGCCACTGGGTGGCTTCTGCTGCAACTATTCAACTGGACCATTAGACCTTGAAAGCAGTTACAGACAGTAGGGTAAAATAAATGGATGTGACTCTGTTTCAATGTCTTTATTTACATGTGGATGGTCTGGGCTTGCAATATAGATGGGACATATAACCTGGGGCATTTTTCCAGGCAGTTAAGTCAAATAGGCATTACTTCTCATGTTCTACCCTAAAGATGCTTTTCTCAAAACATTCACTTTACAATAACCTTCTCCCTCTCTGTGTCTCCAAGCAGATTAACTATGCTCCCTCTAGGAAGGGCTTGAGATGAATATATGAGGACTTAGGGGTTAATAGGAGTTACCATTCACCGAGTGCCTACCCCATCCCAGCCTTGTAGCAATTGCTCTTCTTCATTAGCTCATAGATTTCCGAGAGAAACTGAGGTCAGAAGGCCTAGGCAACTTACCTATATCCCCACAGCTAGTAATTCACAAAGGGGACATCTGAACCCAAATCCATCTTGAAAGTGTGCTGTGTTAGGGCCACAGAACGGTCTGTAGTATATTTGTAAATCTAGCAATTCTCTTCTAGGGCACAGCAAGTTAATCTCAATATATAGGGTCTAAACCAGGAGTGGAGAAGAAACCAATGTGGCTGTCTAAGGACATGGTACCTACCATTCCCTGTCAAAATGTTTAACATGTCTGGAGTAAGTGACCAGTCCTGAAACTTTAAAATTTCTAAAATATGTTGCTATTGTCATATGAGAAGACAGCCTTAGTTATATTATAGTAATTTTTAAAATTCGATTTTTGTAGTTCATTGGGACTGGTCTATGAGTGGAGCAGAGCATGAAACTTCATATAAATCATATATCCATACTAAGACTGTATTTACAGTGGTTGGCAGCTGTCATTGAAACAGCAGCTAATTAGAGAGGAAAATAAATTTCAAAAAAATAAGAACAAGCCAGAGGTCTATAATTTAAGGGGACTGAGCTTCATATGCACATTATAATACACAAGTTCTTTAGAGTGGTAAAAAAGATATATTTCCAGCTATGCAACAAGAAGCTGTTTTTTGAACACTACAAATCATAGGTAAAACCACTATCTGATTTTTTTAAAAAAGATAGCAGCAAAGAGGAAGCACCACAAATCTGAGCTGACAAACCACTGCTATTGGATCCTAGTAGATGCTGCTTTCAATCCATGTTGAATTGATGTATAACCAGACCAAAGACATACGCCACAGGAATGGCAGTCCATGGTTAATTCTCGATGAACCTGGGGTTTCAGGCCTGAGACAGAGAGGCTGAGCCACATGGAGACTGAAGTACAGTGCTCCTTTGATGGTCAACCTTTGGCCTTTGAAGAGGAAGAAAGGTAAACTACCAATTAAATGGCATTTGAAGTGAGATGTGAGCTGAGAGTTTTAACAAACTCCAAATCTCAGAATAATAGCAAAATTGGTAGTTGGTGAGATTCAGTCCTATTCTGACTAGCACAGAAGAAACAGGGTTAAATATCTTCTTGAAAAAGAAGATCTGCACATAGAGGGAAATGGAGATCAGGACAGGATAAACTGGTTTAAAGATTTATAGAAATATGGATTATTTTGCTTTGAGTAATAAGATTTTGATACTGCCCTGTCCTCTTAGAAATTATCCAAGAAACAATCTTTCCCATTCCCAGATTGCATTTTAAGACTTGGTTCTGTGTTAAGGCATCTAAAATCAATATGAACTCAATTGTTCATTCATTTATTCATTACACAAGAATCTTTAGTTTGTGGCCACTGTCTCTGGACTAACTTTAAAATTTTTCTTTAGAGCCCATATCCTCTTTGGTAAACATACCCAGGTGGCATGGCTGGGAGCTACCACCAAATCCTGATTTCAAGAATGTCCTGGTTCAGCTTAAGCCAATCAACATAGTCCATCTCCTTGGATACCAAGGGATATTCAGGGATGGGCACTCCACAGACAATTAAAAACCAAAAGAAGCTATGAGCTTCTTAAAAACAGTTTTCTCCCTCTTTCATAGAAACAACTAGAGGACATACTTGCCCCACCTCCCCATGATGGTGTGATATGAAGATGGGGAGCCTGGAACCACTGAAGCCATCATGCTACCAAGAGAAGACATCATGGCCTTGGTGACTCAGTGGGGTCAAGCCTTCCCCTAAGTCAGAACATATTCCAGACTTTTCAGTTTTGTGAGTTAAGAAACTCTCTTTATTCTTTAAGCTAGTTTGGCTTGGGGACTTTTGTCCCTTGTTTTTCAGAGTGAAAGTACAATATATTGTGCCAGGTTCTGGGAAACCAAAACAAACATGACTATGCCCTGCTTTCAGAGGACTTCCTGTGTCGTGGAACTATGATCTCTGAGCTACAGGCTGATGAAGACTTCCAGGTACTGGAGCACTAGAAGAAATGGACTAGGTTAGAGTTTGTAAAAGGGATGTTATAAGAGGGAAAAAAAAGAAAGAAATACTGGGCCAAGTTATAGCAACGGATAACATAAGCTTCTGCTATGCCTAGGATAAAGACTGAACCAAAAGATCAACTGAAAATACAGTTTGAGCTGAATGCAAATCAAACCAGTTTCTATGAAAAACACTTAAATATCCCGAAAGCTTGTGCAGAACAAAGTAACTCTGGGAAGTGTCTGCAGCCTTTGAGAACAAAGAGTATGTTCTTCCCTCCTATAAATAATTGAGAACAAGATGTTGTCCAGAATTAATCAGATTGGTGTGTCAAGGATGAGTTACAAACCTAGCAACATCTGAGAGATCAACCGTGTCATCTTTATCCTTAAGAACAATTTAAGTCATTAAAAATAGATTGATTGCATTTTTGAACTCATAACTATATTCAATTACATCTTCAGTCACATGAAAAGTGGCTGGGATTTTTAACCTTTCTTTTTCAAAAGAGTAAAAGCAGCCCTGTGGCATGACTAGGGAGCGTTCTTTTTCACTTAAAAAGAATTTGAGATTTATGGTGCTGGGTTATGTAACAGAAAAAGGAAAATAAATGTGTTTGTATTCTGGCTATAAAGAAAGGTATCTTGTGGATTTAGCTTTGGACATCTGTGTATGAAATAGGGGTGTGTGGTGTGGAACAGTAAAACTCACACTCTAATGTGCATACGAATTCTGTTAGAATCTGTTGAAATGCAGATTCAGATTCAGATTCAGAAGATTTAGGTGGGGCTTTAGATCTGCATTTTTTACAAGATCCCTGGTGATGCTAATGCTTCCAGGTCTGTGAACCAACTTGGAGAAGCAAGGATGTTGAACAAAGAGCTGGGCTACATAGGATTCATAAAGTCTGGGTCACGTTCCAGCTCCATCCTCAACCAGTCGTGAGGTCTTACAAATATAACTTCTACTTTGAATACTCCTTGGCTATAAAATGATGGCATTGGACTTAGTCATCTCAAATTCCTGACAAATCTAATCCAACAGAGAGTAGGCACTGTATATTATGCATGCTGTTTTGAACATTCCTCATACATTTCCTTGTTTCTTTTCTTCATGGAAGGTGTCATCTATCACGCCAGCAACAGGAATATTGTCCTTGACTATTCTCTCTCCATCACTTCCCTACATTTAATCAGTCATCAGTTCTCATCTATTTCCTTCCTAAATAATTCTAGATTGTTTATTTTGTTTGTGTCTTTGTTTCTACTTCCACTGGTACAATTGAAATTCAGGTAACCACCATCTACCTCTTGATCATGTATAACAGCCTCCTAATGAGTCTCTACTCCTTCTCTTCCCCATTCCAATCCATTCTTTATTCATTTTTTCCAGCAAATGGACATCTTTAATAACCTGCTTAGCAATTTTTTCTGTCTTCTAGGCACACTGTTTTCTGTACAGTATAGCATATCTATCTTTCCATCTTCTGAGCCATGTGGTTAGGTGCGTTCAACCTACCTTCTCGTTCCAATATGAAATTTATATCTAATCATTTCCTGGCACTGTATGAAATCCTTACCCACTTTTTTGCAAGGATATGGACTTCAGTCTCTCTTATGACATAGCCATGCATGATTTCACCCTCATCCACTCCCTCCTTCCCTTCCTGCTCTCACATTCTAGTTATACTGAATTCCTTTAGGTTCTTTAAAAGCATCATGGTCTTTTTCATCTGAACTCCTTCATACCTGTAGTTTCTTCAGTCTGGCATATTCACTTTCCCCTCTCCCTGTTCAGTGAGCCCCACTGGTGAATTATTTTCCTGGGCTCAGCTGAAATGTCAATTCCTCGTGCTTACGTTAGTTTAGGACTCTCTAAAATAAAATGTGCTAGAAGTACTTCCCACTTGACCTTCACAATGCTCAGTAACACACTTCACAATATTTGTTTAATGTCTGTTTTCCCCCATAGACTAAAGACAGGTAAGTCATCTGCCTTAGACAGGGCTAGACTGGAGAATATTTTCAATAATTACTAAGATAATTCAAATACAAAATGATAGATTTTTTCAATTCTTTATTTTGATTTTCCAATCCATTATTTTCCAAACCAATTGGGCTTTCCTCATCTTTAATGTCCAAGTTCTACAGACTGCTGGGCAATTCTTGGGTACTTCGGTCTTTCTGCCTCCAATTTCTCTTTAGGTCAATCTCTTCTTCAAACGACCACCATTTATTTCAAACCAGAGCCCCGATCGTCATACTCCCCTGCTCAACAACTATTTAAGGGCTTTTTATTTGCCTGTGGAGTAATCCTAAAACTCATAGCCTTCACTTAAGTTCCTTTATAGCTTATCCTAAGCAACTTGGGGATGCTACACACTGCCCAGGCAACTATCTTAATATCCAATCTCACATTTCCAGATTTTAAGATACTATCTCCAATATGCCCTTTTCCTAGAATATTTATATATGCATAGTCCAAAATAAGCTCCATTTTGTTATTAGTCTTTTTAGATACCCTGGATTAAAAGTATTCTCTTCCTCCTTTATATCCTCTTAGTAATTCATGCTGGAGGTTTAAAGAGCCTGGTGATTCTTGTCCTCTTGTTCCATTTCTAGCCATTGAAACTGACACAAGAAGCCAAAGGGGATAATTAATAAATGAGGCTTAAAAGCTCATAAATGACAAGTGTTCCCAGGATATTAAACATGGCTTAGACCTAAGGGCTTCCCTAGTCCTCCACCCCTTCCCATGTCTACATCCCATGTGGGAAAAATTGAGCCTACAGAGAAGATGCTTATAGAGCCAGCTAATTGCAAAATGGTGCTTCCTTCACAAACTCATTCAAGAAAATGACTCAGACCAGTGCTGTTGCAACAGCAATATAATGCGAAGCACATATACAGTTTTAAATTTTTTAGTAGCCACATAAAAATTTTAAATGGCAAAATTAATTGGAATAATGTATTTTATTTAACCCAATATACTCTAAGCATTATCATTTCAGCATGTAATCAATATAAACATTATTGATGAGATACTGACTTTTTTTCTCATACTAACTCAGGTATTTTATCCTTAAAAGACATCTCAAGTGCTCAGTAGTCACCTAAGATAGTGGCTCTTCTATTAGACAGCAAAGCTTTAGAGAATATGGAGGCCACTATTGCCTTTTAAAAATAATTTAAAAATATTTTTGAACTATAGATTCACAAGAAGTTTCAAAGAAATGAAGACTAAGGTCCCATGAAAACTTTGCCCTGTGTCCCCTAATGCTGATACTATTTATAATTTATAATTACAATAACAAAACCAGGAAACTTTAACGGTCCACCATTAACCTTTAAAGGCAGTGGCCTTTCCCTCCCTAAGCGCCCAGATTTCTCCAGGACCATCAATGGATAAGTTCTTCTTTCTTCTAGGGGGAGAAATGAATAGTAAGATGGAGAGATGGGCTAAAGGGGCTCATTCCAATATTGTTTTCTTCTAAAGAGTGGGTCAGATGTCACCCGCCATCTATGAAAGGAAGAATTTTTTCCTGTACCCACCCCAGTGTATACTAACCTCTGCCTTGTTTGAGCATTAATTATTTCTAATGCCACTTTTATTGAAAAGATAATAAGATCCTGGTATACAGGAAAATTCTTTTCAATATCTTTCACACATCCATTGATTAGCATAGAGAATTAATTGAGGTTGTTTCTTGAAATACTCCAACTGTTATGTGAAGGGCACACCTATTTTCAAGCTACTCAATGGTCGCTTGCCTGTGAGGGAAATGCCATAACCTTTGAATAGGTTTAACAAATGGCTTTTCTCAGGCAAGAAAGACTTACAGGGCACACAGTAAATTAACCAGTGGGGAACATTCTATCCATCTAGAGACACAAGCCTCTTTTCCTTAACTGGGTTTTAATTGGAATTAAGTCTTTGAGGACTTGTCATCTATTCTGCTAATGGTTTCTATTGAGTTTAGCATCTTCAGCCTTTAGAAAGAGAAAAGCAAAGATGTAAAGACGTCCCAGGCAAATTAGCCTACATGATTATCTAGCTAATAATTAGTGTATAGGTACAAACCACTGATTTCTTTCCTGTCCAGTTTCCACAGTCCCCATGTGTGTTGGATCATCTTAAACAGCTGATGACTCCAAGTGGAGTGAAACCCAAACACCAGCTACATGATTAACTAAATTTCTAGAATCAGACAGGGCCAGGAACATGGCAGAGATCAAGAAATATATGCTGACTGACCGAATGAATGATGCTCTCGTTCAGTGTCATTTGAGTGTGTGTAGGATCAATGATAAATTTTCTGAGTTGGAAGAATATTGGGTAACTTAAAGGGGCGCTATCCACAGCTCACTAGGAAATGTCAGCAGCTTCTCAGTGTCACCAAGAAATGTCACCTGCTGTGCAATATCACCTGGCAACAGCCCTCCAGGGGCCTGTGGAAAAAACCTGAGCATACCTCTTGGCAATCGCTACCACTTTCTTCCCTCTTATTGAGGAACACTCTTGATTTTCCCCTTTCATTGATGCCTCCACATCCAACTTAATATCAAATCCTGTTGATTTTGACTCTAAGACATCCCTCGATAGTGGGGTGGGGGGAGACAAATCATTATTCAGTCCCAGGCACTGTTCAAACATTGTGTACACTTTATCTTATTTAAATTCTAATAAGCCAAGCATAGTGTCCTCTAGGTTCATCCATGTTGTCACATATGATGGAATTTCCTTCTTTTTAAAGGATGAATAATATTCCATTGTATGTACACACCACCCTTTCTTTATCCATTCGTCCATTAATGGACACTTGGGTCGTCTCCCTTTCCTGGCTATTGTGAATAATGCTGATGAACCTGCAGGACATTATTCTACGTGAAATAAGCCAGTCAGTCACAGAAGGCAAAGTATTGCATGATTCCACTTAGGTGAGGAATCTAAAGTGGTCAAACTTGTAGAAACACAAAGTAGCAAGGTGGTTGCCAGGGGCAACGGGGAGAGGGGAATGAGGAGCTGTTGTTCAGGAAGTAGAACATTTCAATTACGCTAGATGAATAAATTCTGGAGACCGGCTGTACGTCCCTTTGCCTGTAGCTAACAATACTGTATTGTACACTCAAAATTGGATAAGATTTTGTGGCTGTAGATCTCATATTAAGTGTTCTTACCACAATAAAAAATAAATAGGTTCTAATAAGCTGAAAAGGTGGTTTAATATTTTCAACTTCATTTTACAAATGAGCAAACTAAAGCATGGCAAGTGATTTGCCCAGTGCTTTATAAGCAGTACATGTCAGAAGTGGAAATAAAACCCATGTTATATTTAGTTAACAGAATTCTTTCTAAATACTGATATTCTCTTTTAAGACTAATTTATTTTTTTTGGGAGCTGGGGATCATTTTTCTTGACATTGGTTGTTATCACTCAAAACCCAACTTAATGACAAGTTGGCAGAAAAAATCAGGACGGTAAACATATTTTTAAAGAGTCTCTGCTTATCGGGGACTTTCTTATCTGAAATACAGGCTCTTCAGCAATGGTATTCCCAAATCCAGCATGCATAGTTTCAAGGAAGACTTGTGATTTGGAATAATTTTATATTACCTTATCACATATTAGCAATTTATGTGATTGCCCAGATACTGAGAATATAAATCCACAATAACATTGTTAGGAAGAACATTTTTAAAAACACATATATAGTAGAATGGCATAATAACAGAACTGTGTTTTTGCAGGGCGATGGTGTAGAAAAGTTTTAAAAATAAATCTTGTGTTTTAAATATGAGAAACTCTGTAAGGAAAATTCAATGCGATGACAGGTGTCAAAAAAATCCTGACAAAAACAGGGCAAGTGTAGCAATGTAAGAGAGAGGGCTACAGGAGGGTTTGTACATTAGAGGTAAGGTGAAATGTACAGACTAGGTATACCTAGTGAATATTTCAGAGGACTGATGAAAATTACCAATACTATAATTGTTGGGTCATTCATTACCTTCCCCAGACAAAGGCGCCTGATTTGGGAGTGTCAAAGAAGAGGCTTAAAGATTACTAGAATGGAAAGAGGTTTTGAGGTCATTTACGATGCTCAACTCTACCCTGTATATTCTCTGGTAAATGAAAAGCCAATAATATCCAGTGGTAGAGACTGGCTGTTCTTCCCTCACTGTTTCTATGATTTTCTTTTAGAACCACTCTCCCTCATTATCTGTGTGTGTGTGTGTGTGTGTGTGCGTGTGCGCGCGCGCGCGCGTGCATGTGTGTGGTGTCTGTCCAGAAAATGTCCAACCATTGTCAATATAATGAGAATGGTTTGTGGGACTTTGACGTAGCCATTGAGTGAGCATGTGTGCTGTGTGGCCATCACATTCAAAATGACTGAGAGAGTAGAGCAATGGATCTGCATCACATTTTGCATCAAGCTTGAACATTCCTCGGTGGAAAACTATTCAGATGACTCAGAAAGCTGCGGCTATGGGCAAGGGGTGACCGGCAGCTTTATCTTGACAATGCACCTGTTCATGCATCGCACCTTGTGCAGAGTTTTTGGCCAAACATCAAATCACACAGGCGCCTCAGCCCCTCTAAAGCCCAGATTTGGCGCCCCGTGACTTCTGGCTTTTTCCAAAACTAAAATCATCTTGAAAAGGGAAGAGATTTCCGGCCATCACTGAGGTTCAGGAAAATACAGCAGAGCTGCTGATGACAATTAGGAGAACTATATGAGGTCCCAAGGTGCCTACTTTAAAGGGGACTGAGGTGTCATTGTCCTATGTACAGCGTTTCTTGTAACTTCTTCAATAAACGTCTGTTTTTCATATACATGGCTTTATATTCTGTGGATAGACCATATATATATATGTGTGTGTGTGTACACATATGTATATATGTGTGTATATATATACACATATACATATATGTGTACACACACACACACACACATATATGGCTGAATCATGTGATCCCAGCCAACCAGAGAACAGTGTCCCCACCCTCCACCTCTACCACCGCAATAAGATAAGAATGAGCAAGGGCTGAAGTCCAACAAATGAGGAAGCTCACTCAGATTTTTACTGGAACTCTTGGGAAAGAGGCTCTCCCTTTCTACTAGATTTGCTAAGGTGGTAGGGTGTAAGCCAAGAGGAGCAGGTATCCAATTTGACACACTCAGGATGGAGCCTGACAGGGAATGAAGGCAGAATCCAGAAATACAGCTGCAGACCTCAAGCGAGCCCTTGGCAATGCCTGGCAATTCTAATATGTTTTCCTGGTCAATCTACTCTGTCGTTCGTTGAGAGGACCACCTCAAGCCATATCCTTTCTCCTCCAGGTTCCAGTATGTTCCTCTCGCTAACCAAGTACCTCTGAGGAGCCTGCTTTTTAATGTAGTGAGGAGACAGAAAGAATCAGAGAGAGCTTCCTGTTTTCACTGGAAAATCTATCAACCTTCCCGCTGTTGGAGCCACGGACTTTTCCTCTCTTCATTACCACAGTGATGTGTCCCTAACCCCTCCTGCGTGTGAGGGATCTCAGATCTCTATCTGTCCCTTACCCCTTGCTCCTTCACTTCCCCCTTGCTCTCTGTCATTATCAACATTCCACTCTCTGCTATGGTGTTGCCACCTGCTTGTGAACTTTCTGTGACTTTTCCCAACTTAGAAAACAAAAACACAGACAAAAACCATTCCTTCTCTCAACTCTCACATCTTCATTTCCGCCTCGTTTCTCCACTGTCCTTCATAGTGACCTTCCTTCCGAGTATCACTTATGCTCCCTGTCTGCTTTCCACCCTCACCGGTCAGGATATCGATCCGTCATCCCACTGAAGTCACCCTTGCCATGTCACTCTCTCAGTAATACTTGGCTCTGGGGGTCACTCCCGCCTCTTGACATACTGGCTTCCGTTGACTTTCAGGACACCTCTTTTTCCCATGTCATTTGCTAATCCCTTCTCATTTCTGTGGCTGCGTCTTCTTCCTCTTTTAGGCTAGAGCTCAGTCCTAGATCCTCTTCTCTATTTACACTTGCTGCTGCCGATGGCTTTAAATATCATCTTTCACTCATGCATGGTTCCCAGGTTTTCACCTTTTGCCCTTACTCCTCCCTTGAGATCGCCTAATATGCATCTCTGTGAATCTCAAAGTATATATGAATGGATATTTTCTGCTTACGTGCTCAAATATCAATCTTTATTCCACTTTCTCTTCCACCACATATCTAGTTCATTACTGAGACCTGTGGGTCACAAACGGAGTGACTTCTCTCCACATTTACACCTTTCCCTTAGTCCGAGCCACCAGCACCTCTGACTTGGGCTATCACCATTGTCCCCTAACTGGTTCTGTGCTTCTTGGAGTGCCTTGACCTCTTCCAAAAACAGTTTAATCAGGAGGTAGATGAGTTCTTTTAATACATAAATCAGGTCGCGGCAGGTAACTGCTCAGAACCTCCAACATGTTGCAATACAATCCTAACTCTCCCGGCTTCAAGACCTTGGTCCTTTGCTCCCCCAAACTCCTTTCCCACCACTCTCTTCTCACTCACTGCACTCCAACCAGATAGACCTTTTTGACACTCCTCAACTCAGCTGTGAAAACATGCCCCAGTCTCAGCACCTGTGAACTTGCTTCTCACTGTACCTGCAATGTATTCTTCCAGGTATTCACATGGCCCACCTAACCAGCATCGCCTCCCTGACCCCTGGTCTGCTATCGTCCCCCCTCAGACCCCACCATGACTCCTTGTCTTCACTCCCTGTGATATTGTATATTGATTGTCTCTACCACTAGAACTTCACAAAGGCAGAATTATGTCTGTTTTATCATTATATACTCAGCACTCCACATAGTGTCTGACACAGTGTGAGTGTTCAATAAAGATACCTGAACAAATCAATGGATACACGAATGAATGAAAGCGGCAAAAATTCTTGATACAACGTATGAGCATTAGAATCCAGCAGTGTCAGAATATACCCTCCCTTCCCCAGTTTCTCAGTTACATGTACCAAAATTGTCCCTCCCCTTTTTAAAACTTATATGTGAATGCAGGTTCCTATAACTTGCTGCCGAAAGAGTTCTGAGCGCATCCAGTGCTGTCTTGGACAAGCTTATGAGAACAGAATGTGCTTGTTTCCTCCAACTCTACTTTCAACAACATTAGTTCGAAGTCAGGCACGGTAGGAATATTTCCGTCGTCGGCAGCCGTCCGTCTCGAGAGACGATGGTGTAGCTTCTTAAGAGTCCATCTGCACCGCCGAGAATGGCTGTGCAGTCCAACTCGGGAGTGACACGGTGTCTGTCTCCTCCCGTGTTGAATCGACATCTTGCGATGACGCTGGAGTGTCCTCTCCAGCGAAGCTGAAGCTACAGAGCCTGGGCAGGGTGATATGGAGGGTCTGCTGTTGCCCATGCAGCAGACCCCCCCTCTCTTCGCAGCTGAAGGGTCCAAGGGAAAGACGGAGTCAATACAGCTTGGCTTCAGGTGCGCCGCAGGAGTTGCCGGTGTTGACTACAACGTCAAACCGCCTTAGGGACTCCGGCTCCGGATTTTCTGTCGGGGTTTACTCCCTTAGCCTTTCCCCTGAAGAGGTATGCCGCAAGGCAGCGGAGGTTTTTTGGAGTCAGAGTTTTCCTTCTCTAATGTGCCCTGACTGGAAGATCGAACCAGCGACACTTAGCTCGCAGGCCGACGCTCAATCCACTGAGCCAAACCAGCCAGGGGCAAGGTCCAACACTATATAATAATTAATATACTAGTCTCATCCACTGTTACAGCCTCAACAACTGGAATAGTGCCTAGCACATAGAAGGTATTCAATAAATATTTGTTAAATGAAAGAATGCATATATGAAAGGGAAAAAAGGCATTCTCCTCTCCCTCATTAGGAGACAATCCGAAGTTATAGCCAACTACTTCATTCAGAAGTGGTGTGATAGGACTACTGTATTCTGAATCCATAGTCCTTCCCTATCAGATTAGGTACAGGTATGACTCCTTACCATCTTATTATCCATGAATAAACAAGAATTCAAATATCTCCAGTATTTCATATACTCAAAAGTACACAAAAAATGGGGTAACTGTACATTGTTAATTCCCATCTTTAAAATGGAGAAAAGCAAATATTCTTCCAGGACATTACTGTGTTTAGTCATAAGTCAGAATAATATATATAGTATGCCTTGCTGGACAGGACTTGTAAAGTAAATAATAGGAATTATATATACCCTTCCAATAAATAACCACCCCTTATGTTTTAAGTATGTCACCGTTATTTGTAGGTATTCATTATCTGAAAAACAAGCTGGTAACACAAGAAAAAGTACAAATAACTAACCTAAGAGAAACTGTGAGGCCATCACAGACTCACCATGGGGTGGAGAATAACAAGGCTTCCCCTATTTCAGGATGGGAAATTGGCAGATGGGAGTAGCAAAGTAGCAAAGTAGCTGGCTAAATGACTGCATATTATATCTTGAGCCTCAGTGACTACTTACAGTAAAGCTTTATGATACTGTCAGCATAAATCTCAAATTGTTAAAAACCTTAATTCTTATATGAGTAGTAAACAAGCAGACCCTCCATATTACCCTGGCCAGGCTCTGTAGCTTCAGCTTCACTGGAGAGGACACTCCAGCGTCATCGCAAGATGTCGATTCAACACGGGAGGAGACAGATACCATGTCACTCCCGAGTCAGACTGCACAGCCATTCTTGGCGGTGCAGGTAGACTCTTAAGAAGCTACACCATCGTCTCTCGAGACGGACGGCTGCCGACGACGACGACAACGACGAGTAAACAAGCATCAAGGTTTCATTTAACTCATTAATGTGGGAACGAGCAGAATAGAATGACAGTTCAATAAGAAGAGACAAATGGAAAAGGAATGCTGGCTATCATACAGGGAGCAAGAAACAGATAACTTCTCTGTGTAAGAACTTTATTTTCTGCCAACCCATTCCCCCCTGCCCAAATCATTTAACTTTATCAGTTTTCTATGCACTAATCTCTAAATTAAAGAGTTGTAAAATGTTAGGGATTTAATTACTTGCGTGTGGTCTATCAAATAATTACTATTTTCTGAGAAAATAGTTGGCAGGAGACTCAAAAACTAGCATGGTATAAAAAGGTCACATGATCACCATTTGGTCTTCCTTTGGATTGATTTTCCAGAAGAGCATTTTAAAGCCAAACGTAAAGTCTTTAAAATGCACTGGTTATTATTTGTGTCCCTAAATACTAAAAAGAAAAATTTTAATCCCACATTACCCAGACAACAGTCAAAAGGAGGCCTCTACCTAAAATTGTAAGCTAGGAAGTAGACAAAAAAAATAAACATCTAAAACATTCTGTTCAAAAACTGTACTTAAATATATTTAAGATCATGAGAAAGTAACTTACAGAACTCTCAGAAAGACTTTCTGGAGCTTAATTATGAAAGCTGTTATTTTATCACCTATCTCATCACCGTGGGAAAAGCAAACCTTGTATTTTCATATGTAAGAGCCATTGGAACACCAGGTATTTGTTAACTTCTACTTTAATATTTGCTATGTCTGTACTTGTGTGAGTATATTGAAGAACTTAAAATAGTGCATTTTGACCACAATATAAATATTTTAAAATAAATTTAAATCATCTTTACTATTGTGCTTTCTGTTTTTAATTGGCAGCATATTATAGTGGTTCCATAAGAACTCTGGAGCCAGACTGCCTTGGTTAGACTCCTTGCTCTATCAATTACCCATAGTATGACCTTGGACAACTTACTCAACCTGTTTCTTATTCACTAAGATGGTGGGAAAAAAAATGTGGCTACCTCTTAGTGTTATTGTGAGGACCAGATGAGTTTGAATAATTAAAATAGTTTCTGGCATATAATAGGTGCTCTGTGTCAGCTGTTACCATTGTTATTTCCTTGTAGTCCTCATGGTACCTGGTATACTAGTTTATAGTATTCAGTAAATGTTGACCATCTAGCTTTCTTTTTAAATATTTTGGTATTTGCTGTTTATGACATATTTTTCAAAAATCTAACATGACAGAATCAATTTGTAAGTACAGAATAGGCAGAGTGTTTGATTTAACCTGCATTGTGTTTAGGCCAAATGATCAGGGGAGTGATTGTAAAGATTGTGGAATTTAAGCTGAGTTAAAAGAAAAGAAAGGATTTAAGGGGGGTGACTGATAGTGAAAAGTAAGATTGTAGGTCCTGGAAGGTTAGTGTTATGTACTAGACTGAGTGACCTAGTCAGATGGAGGTATGGGAGTTTGGGGAGTGATGCTAGACATTGAGATTATGGAGGAGTTTGCAGAAATTGCTAATTAAAGGCCTGCAGTGGGACCATAGCAGTGAGTAGTTAAGGTAGGATTGAAGAAAGATCACTGATGTCTCTAGAGAAGGCCAAGGATTTTGAAAAGATCATCTATGGGCATAATAAGTCACTAAGGATTATGTCAGGATTGGTATTGGAGAAAGTGCCAGTGTGACAGAAACTAAAATCTTTTTGTAACGAGGGGGTGTGACCCTGGCTGGGGTGGTAGATGACTCCAATAAGGCGGTGTGGTGAGTGGAATAATCTGATGATATGTGATATAAGCTGTAGAAGATTAGGTGGTGGACGGAAGGTAACTGCCTGGAAATGATAGTGAGGGAAAAAAGGAAAATAAATATGAAAAGGAGGAAATCTTCAAAGAAGCATTTTAAGAAAATTTCCCAGAACTAAATGATTCAAGCTCGCAAATAACCCATTGCGCCTCAGCATAGTGGATGAATGTAGATCCACACCAAAGCATCTCATTTTAAAATTTCAGAATATTAGGAATAAAAATTATTCTCAATATTTCAGGAAGAAAAAAGTTTGTAGTTATAAGGGGTGGGTCTGGTCAAGGAATTAGTGTAAATGACCTGGGACATGGACAACGGGGTGGGGACTGACTGTGGAAATAGGGAGTGGACTGGGTGGAGGAGAGCAAAGGGGGAAAAAATGGGACCACTGTAATAGAAAAACAATAAAAGTAATAATAAAAAAAAAGTTTGCTGTTAAAGGATCAAGAATCAGAATGGCATTGGACTTCTCAATTGCAGCCCTGGAAACTAAAGAAAATGGAGCAATGCTTTCAAAATTCTCAGGAAAAATGACTTAAACCTCGAATTCTATAAGCAGACAACTATAGTTAGCTATGAAAGTAGAATAAAGACACACCCAGAAGTGCAAACTTGCAAAAAGTATGTATTCCATATATCCTCTCATAGGAAGTGCTAGAGAATGGGAGCAAGGGGGCAATTGCAGCCCTGGAAACTAAAGAAAATGGAGCAATGCTTTCAAAATTCTCAGGAAAAATGACTTAAACCTCGAATTCTATAAGCAGACAACTATAGTTAGCTATGAAAGTAGAATAAAGACACACCCAGAAGTGCAAACTTGCAAAAAGTATGTATTCCATATATCCTCTCATAGGAAGTGCTAGAGAATGGGAGCAAGGGGGCAAATCAGTCAAGAAGATACAGGTAACAGGCCAATGGACCTAATACAAGAGCGAGAATAAGAGATTCCCTAGGATGACGATGAAGTGAGTTCTCAGGATGAAAGTTGTGTAGCCCGTCAGGTAGCAATAGTACATATTGGATATTTTTGCAGCAAAATCTCCAAAAAGGGGGAATAGGTGGTATACTTGATATATTTGAAGTTTTAAGAGGGTTAGACAATTGTGCAAGAATTTAGGAATGAATTAGTAAGAAATGCATACAAAAGTAAAGGAAAAGGTATAACTAGAGTGAAAAAAAGTTCAGTAGAGGAAAAGTATTCATTTTGTACTGTATGGCTCATTTGTAAATAGTATTTAACTGACTCATAACTATGATTTTCAGCTGCGAAGAGAGGGGGTGTCTGCTGCATGGGCAACAGCAGACCCTCCATATCACCCTGCCCAGGCTCTGTAGCTTCAGCTTCACTGGAGAGGACACTCCAGAGTCATCGCAAGATGTCGATTCAACACGGGAGGAGACAGATACCGTGTCACTCCCGAGTTGGACTGCACAGCCATTCTCGGCGGTGCAGATAGACTCTTAAGAAGCTACACCATCGTCTCTCGAGACGGACGGCTGCCGACGACGAACTATGTAAATACTGACTGTTGATTTAATAAAAATTAGTACTGTATTGGGAAAATTGAGGGGATAGAAATGTGAACATGTATGGAGTGGGGTTTTGGAAAAGAGAGCTAATTTATCATCTTCCACTGTGGAAAGTCAGTAAATAATACTAGCACACAAAAGTTAGGAAATAAGAGTATAAGAATTGAATTTAGAGACTTGGAGGTAAATACCTAACGAAACAGTAAAGGAGTTGAAAGTAGTTGTCCCTTGGTGGAAATGGGGTGAATGGTAGAGAAACTCATTTTTTTCTTAACATTCCTGAAGAATGATTTGTCTCTTTAAACTATATTCAAGAATAAGTTTGATTACAAAAAAAAAGTCAGAAAAAATACACAGATATATACATATATAAATTATAACTTATAAAAGTTGTATGGTGGATTCATATTCTCTTCTCTTATACTAGGGAGAAGCTATCACAGATTTTTCATGTTATATTGTTAAGTAAAACTTACTTTATACTCCTTAATCTTCTCTTACCTTGAACAGAGTAGACGTTTCATAATTTCTTTAACTGTCTGCATTTTCTCAACTGGAATCCCTACAGAGAATTTTTCTTTAAATCTACTAGAGCATAAAAGAGTGTAGAGAATAGAAGTTTATGTAGTCACACAAACTAATTCTTCCTCTCTCAACTCCCTTATCTGTTCTTCAGAGCACAGGGCAGTCATGGAAGCTGCTTTTGTGTATGGGAACACATACCAATTTGTCTTAACCACAGAAATTGCCCTTTTGGAAAGTATTGGGTATGTATAAGAGACATATGTCAACAATTTTAAGTTTATTTATTTCACATTAGTTATTTATCATTTCCATTATACTCTCACAGCGTGGACTTGTCTAAGAGAAATTGTAAGCAGATATGAATATATAAATGAAACTGGAAATCACCTTCTTTACTATCATCCACTGTACCACCACATGAAAATGAATTTAAATATGTAGAAGTGAATGAAAACAATATGGATAAGACACAAGATGTAATCCTATGAGTTTCCAAGTATATTTCAGGAATAGATCTCCCACGGTAGGAATATTTACACCACGGAAATCAGCAAACTCAACCAATCAGGGCTTTTTTGTGGCTTTTTCAACCTCCAAGGAGAGCTAGATTGAAGCATTTGCCAGCACACCACTGGGTCTACAGCTAGTCTCTAAATGGTTCCAGCAATGGGGTTCTCTCCAACCACCAGATCAATGTGGTACAGCTGTCACTGTTAAAAATACTCAGAGGGTAGCTTCTGAAATCTGCCTCCTATTTTACTTTTTAGTTTTCATTCTGTTCTCCGCAGCCACACACAGCTGGTCCAATCACTCTTCTATGTGCTTAACACTCAATATTTGAAGCAAGCTCTTTGTACACCATCCCCTCTCTTACTCTTCATCTCCATATATTTCCAGGCCACATATTTAAAAATTTCTCCTTTCCCCCCTTCTTATTGGCTAATCACATATTTTAAATAAAACGCTGTTATTTATATATATATTGAAATATTTTATACATGGCAGGCACTCAATTGATGTTTGATGTGAATCTACAAAAAATTCCAGAAGACAAATTATCTTGATTATGAAATTAAAAAAATATCAGTACGGATATACATTTAGAGCTTCTACATATAAATACATACAGGTTAAAATAAATTTCTTCTTTATTTCATTTTGGGAAGAGTCAGTCAGACATCTCTCATGATACTCCTTCTCAGGGTTTGTTATGTCAAATATAATATATAAGGAAATTGAAGCTGAGTTGTTAGAAGAATTAATTGGTCACTGCTATTAGCAAAATAACATCTTCCACCTCAAATCCCAGCCTTTTTGCCATTAACTCCTAGGCTAGTCTCTTTGAAGAAGTACATTTTTTTCTATGAAAATGGCTATTATTTAATGCTATTTAACCACTATTCACCACCTGCTAGATTGCCTTAGGCAGTAGATGAATACCTTTAGTTAGGTTGTTAACTACTCTGGATCTTATTTGCCCTGTTGTCAAATTTATGTAGTGTTACTCTGATAACCCAAAGATTAACAATCTTTTATAAACCTTTTCTCAATTTCTTATTGATATTTATGATGTTTAACAAAGGATACCATTGGTTTTTATTTCTTAATTTTCTATGTGCTTATTCAATTAGCAAATGTTTATTGAGGATATTTTATTAGAGAATCTTTTGTGCTTCAAGGGCACTGGGATGAAGAAGACGAACAAGCCTGTACTCTCATGGAGCTCACGTGAGAGGGGAAGAGGCAAACAAGGAAGGAGAAAACCCAACTGAACTGTGGATAAAGCTAAGCCATATATAAAATTGAAAACAGGTTTGAAAATGGGTTTGTGTGCTGGGGGTGACTCCAAGTGGGGGTGGGGGTCTTGATGGGTCAAGGAAGACTTGTCTGAAGAGGAGACTTGAACTGAGGCTTCAGTGGTGATAGGGAGACAGCCACACAAAATCCTGGTGGCAAAGAGCATTCCAAGCAGAGGAACAGTGATGGTGACAGCCTGATGCAGGAAGGAGGGTGGCTTTTCTGAAGAAAATAAAGAAGGTCAATGTGGCTCTCAGGTGTCAATATAAAATGATGTTGGGGGGAAGGCAGGGGGCTGATCATGGACTTCGTGAACAAGAATATAATCTTATTATAGCCTAAGTGCTGCGTAGTGTTAACTAGGAGAGTCGTCGGCAGCTGTCCGTCTGGAGAGACGATGGTGTAGCTTCTTAAGAGTCTATCTGCACCGTCGAGAATGGTTGTGCAGTCCGACTCGGGAGTGACACGGTATCTGTCCCCTCCCGTGTTGAATTGACATCTTGTGATGACGCTGGAGTGTCCTCTCCAGTGAAGCTGAAGCTACAGAGCCTGGGCAGGGTGATATGGAGGGTCTGCTGTTGCCCATGCAGCAGACCCCCCCTCTCTTCGCAGCTGAAGGGTCCAAGGGAAAGACGGAGTCAATACTGCTTGGCTTCAGGTGCGCCGCAGGAGTTGCCGGTGTTGACTACAACGTCAAACCGCCTTAGGGACTCCGGCTCCGGATTTTCTGTCGGGGTTTACTCCCTTAGCCTTTCCCCTGAAGAGGTATGCCGCAAGGCAGCGGAGGTTTTTTGGAATCAGAGTTTTCCTTCTCTGATGTGCCCTGACTGGAAGATCAAACCAGCGACACTTAGCTTGCAGGCTGACGCTCAATCCACTGAGCCAAACCAGCCAGGGTTACTAGGAGAGTAAGATGACATTATTTATATTTTAAAAATATCACTCACACTAGGTGAAGTATAGATTGTCAGGATCAAGCAAGAAGAAAGGAGACCAATCGGAAATAGTCCAAGGAAGAAATGGAGCATGTTGTTATCAGTAGAAATGACTATATTTTGAGGGATGCCTTATGAAAGCTGAAGCAATAAGACTTGAGGATGAATTGAGTGGAAGTGTTAAGGGAAAGACAGAAATCAAGAATAAGTCCTCAAGATGAGAAACCATTGGATGAAACTGAATGGAGAAAAACCTGGGTCTCTAGTGTCAGAAAAATGGGACAGACAATCATTAAAGATAGATTAGTGGATGCAAAAGAATAAATCACTGAGCATTAGGAGAACATATTTCAACCTGCAGGTCTCCTGATTATATGAGCGATCCCAGGCATGCTCCTGAAACACACCCCAGCAAGTTCTAGATTTTTTATTCTTTATGTGAGCGGTCTAGGCTAGATGGTTTGCTTTTCAGATCTCTGATTTACAGCAACACCCATGTCTTCACAGCCCAATACTCACACTCCATTCTCCCACAACAAGAGAAGTCTTTGTTCCCAATGTCAGAGCTGGGTCTTCCATGACTTGTCCTCTCCCTTTATCTTAATTATTTTGCCTTTCCCTGCCTTTGCCAAGTAACAAATGGAATAACAATACATGGACATTAATTTCTTAGCTTTTCAAGTTGCTGACGTCCATCCCTTTAAAACCCAGACTTGAATAGATGGCTTTTATTCAAGCTGGGTCTCACCACTGGAGAGTAGATTGTTGGGAGCGCGTGTACATGGGCGAGGGAGTCATATGGACTTTTTATTGTAGACCCCTCTCCATCGAAGGGTGTTTTCTTGTGGTCAAACTTGTCCAAATGAAAGCTACTCCAGAACTGGTATAGGTAGCCATTTATAAAAATGAAGGAGGGTAAAAATAAACAAAGTAAGAAAGATGAATGTGCCCACCTTTAGGAATAATGTGCTGCGTGCCCGAAAAAGAACCGAGAGCGGTTGTTTCCAATAATGCTTTCATTAATCAAAACCGGGAAGCCACTGCATAATGAGGCAAAGAAGTTAATGGATATTAGCATATTGCTGTACTTTCTCCTTCGCTAGTGTGAGTGGCTAAGCTTGGGGTCTGTACATGCACCTCCTCTCTGGGTCAGCATATTACAGCTGGGGGGAAAGAAGCAACGGCTACAGGGACTCCCAAAGACAGGTCTGCAGACCGTTACCCAGCCCTGAAGGAGGCTCCAAAAATAAAAGTTTCTCAGTTCGCATGCGCAGAAAACTGCATTCTTTATACTCATCTTGGAGATTTACAAAACACATTATAAAGTCTCACAGGAGAGGAACCTGTCTACTGTTGTTGAATCCAAAGTTTCTCAAATTACTTTGCTAACATTGTAAACAATTGTCAGGACACTTTGAGAAAGGTGGAACTATTGTCTTTTTTATAGGATCTCTCCAGATTCTTTTACTTAATTATTAAAATTGTCCAATATGTGTCCACAAGGCTCACAAGCATGGCTTTTCTGCTGCCTTTATCTGGGCACAGTGCCTGGTTCAAAGCTCAAGCCAAGTTGGCCTCAAAAATATGAACTCAGTTTGAATTACAATCAGTTTAACACCCTGCCTATTGGTGTCGAGGACTGTCCATCCCGGTTTCAGTCAGTGTCAGGGCATTTCCCAAGTAGTCTGGCTCATTGCTGATCCCCAGTTGAAGCCTGTCTTCTAGAACATACTTTGAATTTATCGAGAGGCTCAGCTTCAAGAAAATTCCATATATATAATTCATAGTTGGAAACACAGAATTATTCTTTACTTGTTCACAATTGAGTGTCTTCAAGTTCATGAAATTACCTCTGGTCTTAATTGTTATAAAATGTTTATTTGTTTTAGGAGAAAAGCTACCACTTTAAAGTTTCCAGCTGCTTTCCTTGAAGATGGCAAATTTTCTTAGAGCGGTTTTCTCTGTTCTGGGAAGAATCTGACTGGTTCTCAAGGTGAAGGTCAGAGGGAGAGGTCCACAGTATATGTGGGAGCCACATAGTGCAATACTGACAGCATATAAGCTGAACTAGGGAAGAAACTGGTTGACTTCTATAACTTCCAATGAGCCCTTTGAAAGGACAGATATGGAAACCAACCACTGGCCTTTCATATAAGTTATTTGAACTTTTCTGATAAGTTAAAACAGTTCTAAAAAGGTTTTCTATCAAATAAATGGCCTCAAAAAGGAATTCACCAGGAGGAAAGGGAAATGAAATGCAGTAAGGAAGGAACAAGGCAGCTAGTTTGGGCAGAGAGTAGGGCAAGCTTAGGGACCGGGGCTGACCTGGCGGGCATGGCCTAAAGGCTCACAGGTTAGCACAGAATCCAGACACATTCCACTGTGTGTGGCTAACTTCCTACAGCCACACTGGGTGATAGAAATGGGAGCACTTGCGAGTCAAAACCTGGAATCTTTTAGTTGAAAGGTAAGGTTTCCTAATCGTTTCTGTCTGAGAATGGACTGGCCCATTTGACTTCAGTAAGCCCCTAGGGAGCTGTAAATTTAAAGCAAGCGATTGAGGGTGATTGCGAGGCTTTTCATAAGACATGTGACTTAATTTTACATTTGTTCAGAGTTGTCCTTAATATGCTTCAGAATTCTGACCACTTGACCCTGTATTTATAGACCCTGCCCTCTTTACATTGTTTTAATTAAATACTTAAACATTATATTTCCTATAAAAGAATGTTTTTCTTTTGGGAGACGGGGGCACATGAAAGTGTGAAATACACCAAGAGGAGGGTCACTTTTTACTGAAAAGTTTCCTTATTAAGTAACAATAGAGGAAAAATCTCCAAATTCCTCCCTAAATTATTTAATATAAAACTTTTTTTATTTACCAAAGGAATACTCTGTATCTATCTTTGCCATCTTCTCCACTAGGAAGCAACGATCCGTGACTATGTCAGGAGTTGAGAAATGACCTGCGGGGTGACAGGCAGGGAGCGGTCACAGAGAAGGCGGAGACAAGCCAGCCAAAGCGGGAAGGTGTTAACAGAACAGAGACCACGCAGCCACACACAGTTTTACTCTGTGCCAGGCGCTAGGGTAAGTGTTCTTTTTTTAAAAAATTTTTTTCATGTACCTATTCAGGAATTCACACAGCAAAGCTGTGAGAAGGTGCTGTTATTAGCCCCTTTGTAAATACAGATGAGATTATATGGCCACAAGGTAGTAGAACTGGGAATTTGAATACTGGGCCATTTAAACCCAGAATGCCACCTATATATAGGCTGGAGATCATCATAATAGTATCTGCCTGCTAGGTTTTTTGAAAGGATTAAAAATAAACTACGTGTAGAAAGTACTTAGCTCACCGCCTGGAACATAGTAAGCCTGTAATAAAAAGCAACTGCTATAATCATCAATAGCATCCTCATTACCATCATCATCACCATTTTTTACATGCATTTTCTTTATTTACTTTTCAATATGTTTAAACCTTTGAGGGGTACGGCATCACACGGATTCTGCAGGAAGGCTGCTTCAGAACTTAGCCCCAACCATGACCCTGTTCCATGAACACGAGCTACCTTTTCCCCGGATTGCTCTGGTTTTGTTCGCTTTGCCCCCAGGAGTCACTGTGTAGTTCTTTGCTTATATATAGAAACACATCTCTTGTGTAGACAGAATTCAGTTTCATCTTGAGCATGAACACGTTCAATTTTAAGAGGAGCTTTGTGTTCCCTCTGGTTCTGGAGACCCTGCTTAGGGCCGGCAGAAATGGCCTTGGACCGCGGCCTTCCAGACACAGCTGATGCAGAGGCCCGTGCCCAGCAGGCCTCCGCAGGCCCTGTGACAGTGGGGAGGAGCTATCATCTTTGTCAGTACTTAGAAGGGGTGTTAACAGAAAAGAACGGTCACACGGTCACCCAAACTTTTCTCCTCTTTGCAAAAGGACAACATCAACATATTTTTGAATTAATAATTCTCTGGGCAGTTCTGCATCTACATAGATGGGGGGACAGTCTGAAACCCTGCCAAGCTACCAAGTGGAAGACCTGGGCTTTAAAACAGGGAAGCCTGGTACCAGAACCCACCTCCCAACATAACCTGTACCAGAGGCTCTCCCTCTTATTCTTCTCTGTGTATCTGATAGTGTTTCCCTGCTCATACTTTTTCTCTTTCTTACGGACTTGGATAATCCACTGGGGCTGATGTGTTATTTAAACGATGTTCTTGCCCTTTTAAAAGTGATATATCACTTCTTATTTTTGTTATCATTGCAAGTTTTACCTTACTGCTAGACTCCTGGACCTGGGGCTGAATTTGCAATTCTAACTCATCGCTGTGCCCTCACCTCCAGCTCTGGGTGCAGGACCTTGAATCGGGACAGGTTTTACTCATGAGCTTGCCAATCAATCACCTCCAACTAATGTGTAGAACTTTTGAGACAGGCTGCTCCACCTTTTGCTCTATGACTTAGGAGAACAGAAGGAGACACCTGAAAATGTCACGTATAACCAAATACTTCCTGGACACCTCAGTTGTTTCTTTGGAGAGTGAAGGATCCATAGGTCCCCCAAAGAATTAATCACCTCCCACTTTCTGACTCCCCAGTATGTTCCTCCACCTAAATGTGTGGCTCTTCCTCCAGTACTTCCTATTGAAACAAAAGGCACCATCAGCCATCCTGTTACCAAGACGACAACCCTAACATAATCTCTGTTTCCTGTACTTCTCTCCTCCACCCCCCACATCTAATCTAGCACCAGGCTCTATAATTCTAGCTCCCATGCCACTATTGTATTATTTTCTTCATATCTCCTACTGTTACCCAAGTCCAGGCCACTTTCACACATTGTCTGAATTTGTGCAATTGCTTCCCCACAGTCTCCCTGACTCCAGAATTTACCCTCATGAATGTTTCCCACACATCAGAGCCAGAATGATCTTTCTAACAGGCTAATCTGATCAGGTTACTTGTCTCCACAAAACTCTTCAGTGGCTCCCCACTGCCTCAGAAAAAAGGGACAAACTCCTTAAGAAGTGTTCTATTAGATACTGCTATATAACAAACAACCTAAGGCTAGGATTTCACATAGAGCTCAGTGAGGGCAGCTTGTTTCTGATCTATGATGTCTGAGATCTCATCTAGGAATACTTGAAGGCTGGGACTAACTTGACTGCTGGGGGCTGGTATTATCTGCAGGAGAATTCGTTCTCATGTCTGGTGGCTGACATTAGCTGTTGGCTGGACATCATCCAATGACTGCCCAAAATACTATATATGCGCTCTCTTCATGGTCTTTTTGCATGAACTAGCTTGGGCTTCCTCACTGCATAGTAACTGAGTTCCAAAAGCAAACGTCCTCAGAAAATAAGAGAGAAATGTGTGGCATTCTATAAACTAGTCTCAGAAATGAAAATATCCTCCCAGGTTCAAGGGGAGGGAGCACAGACCCCACCATCTGAAGGAAGAAAGAAGAGCAAGTCACACTGTAAAGCGCATGTGAGATGGGAGATTTTGTAGCTGTCTTTCAAAAATACAATCACCATAATTTACTCAAGGAGTTTTATGATTGGATCCCTGCTTACATCGCTAGGGCAATGCCCTCACCTGTCTTGAACTCTGCCCTCCAGACATAGCAACCGCTTTTCTCTAAAACCTGCCGTGTTTATCTGCTGCTGATCCTGTTCACAAGACTCCCCTTTTCCCATCACACCCTTCCACCCTCCCCGCCTTTCCTGGTGAACTTCCTCCTAGACAGTTTTCCTTACTGCTGACCTCTCCTCCAAGTCTGGGCTGCGCCTCTTTTTATTGTTTCCAGGTCACCCACCATAGTGCTTAGAGCGTGGTAAATGCTTAAGAAGTATTTACTGAATGAATGGATGGTCCCTCCCAAAGCCGGGACTTATTAATATCCTGTTTACTGTGCATTTTAACCACTGAGACTAGTCTAGTGCTGACCTGGTAGGTGCTCAAACATGTTTGTTGAAAGAATAAAGTATTGTGTTTCCTCAGTGATCTGCAGGGTTTTTGTTGTTTAGAATCCATGGAACTAGGCAGAGCTCTTTGAAGAAGCCTTCTTGCTAGGCCAGTGCTATATCAACTCTTGCTAACAGAGCTCTGCAGAGCCAAGTCATGAATCTGTTGGGTTAGCCTCTCAAAGCTCCTTCCAAGTTGATTCTCTCCACCTCCCATTCAAATTGACGCAGCCTCCACTCGAAGAAGCTAAATTGGTTCCATAAGAACTTGTCAAGCGAAAAACATCCTAAAATTGCTGCCAGAAACTCCAGTAGGGCTTGAAAGGTAGAAATTCGAGGGCTTTCTTCTCTGAATCTGGGTAACAGAGCTTCTTAGTCTTGCTATAAACATTGCTATGGTAACTGACAGGTAATTAGCTGTTTATCACACATACCCAGGGTGCATACCCACACAGTCTCAAGAAACAGCCTGGAAGCATAAGGAAAAAAAATCAGTTTGCAGACTGGTCTTAAATTACATTTTTGGGAAGTCTTGCCATTGTGAACCTTCTGGGGGAAACAAAATATTTACAATATGGACATGCAGTGCTAAAAATGATCACATTTCCAACTGTCCAGTAAACGTTCTTTCTGTCACTTCTCTCTTAAAAATAGAATTTGGGTTTAGATATCTATCTCAAAATTTGAGCTGAGGAACTGAGAGAAAAGACTGCAAAGTGAAGAGATGGTGATAACAACTCTAATAGTGAATGCACCTGTTAAGGAAATATACAAAGAAATCAAATTTTCTTTCAGCTAGAGGTCAAAATGACTGATTATTTTCTTTTGTTTGCCTAACATGCTCCATAGTGCTTATATGAAAAAGAAATAGACCAGGTGGATACAAAGAGAGAGCAAACTGCTTATTTTAGCTCTAATCTGTATCATTGAGAAGAATGCTAAAACCTATTGTGCATTTTAGTCACATAATTTCTGAACATATTTGTATATAATAACCTTATATCTATATGTAATTATATCCTACTTAGGTATATTCAAAAGAGGCCGTTGGAAGAAAAACAACTTCATAATGAGATCTGCAATAGAGATTAAGAAGGGTCTAATTAATAATTTTAAGGAGAAATTAATACTTTCTCAATGCACACTTTATAATTATGCAATTTAAGTTTCTTGAATCATAACTCTATTTTGAAAAGAAAAAAAACGAAACAAAAATAAAACATTTTGGAGTGATTGCCAGAGTATCTATTTTGTCTTGCTTAAAGGACCATGTCAACAGGTGTTTTTAGTACATGTAGACAGAACCTAAACTAGCCCAATATTTGTTAAATGATAATACATATCATAAATCAAATGAGTCTAAAGAGCATATTTTAGAAATTATGCTAATGTGTTTCTCAGCAAGGGGCATGTGCTCCTTAATCACTTCTCTCCGGGAAGTCAAGTCTGGTGTCATACATTAGCAAGGAGCGAGCTTGAAGAGACAAGTCATCAAGACAAAGGCAGGAAAGCTGCTTTGTAAACTCTTAGAAGGAGTCAAGATTGGAAATCTCAATGTGTCATGTGCCTCTCAACAAACTCTAACATCCAGGGTTATTAGAGTTTTCCAGAAGCATGTTGAACAGGAAACAAGTAGAGATGTGGTTTCCACCTTCTGAGTGTGACACTTGAGAATTATCTGGGTGGTTAAAGGAAGAACTTAGGGCCACCACCTTTCTTTCCATCATGTTAGCCCCAGATTTTCCAGTCCCACCCATGGCCTTCCATGAGATGAGACTGCTCACATAGGCTTTCTAGATGCGTCATCTGTGGGGAGAGAATAGCATGGGCACCTGAAAAAGAGGAGAGAGAGAGACACACACACACACACACACACACACACACACACTCACACACACACACTATTAAGCTGAGCCCGACACAGCTCTGACTGGGAAGGGCAGATGCAACATAACTCAATATGGCTTCCCTTTGTCCCTGTTTTTCTCAAAATTCATATGTTGAAGCACTAACTCCCAATGTGACTGTATTTGGAGATAGTGCCTATAAGGAAGGAAGTAATTATGATTAAATGAGGTCATAAAGATGGGTCCCTGACCCAATGGGATTAGTGTCCTTATAAGAAGAGACATCAGAGAGCTCAGTGTCTACTCGGGCATTCTTGTGCACACACTTAGAAAAGGTCCCATGAGCACAGGGAGAAGGTGACCAACTACAGGCCAGGAAGAGGGCTCTACATCAGGAACTGAACTGGCTGACATCTTGATCTTGGAAATCCAGATCCAGAACTGTGAGAAATACATGTCTGTTGTTTAAGTCACTTAGACTGTGGTCCTTTATTGTAGCAGCCTGAGCTGAAATACAGCCCAAGATGTTTGATGGAGTCACAGCTGACAATGACCCTGTACATGCATAAGAGATCTTGCTGGATCTGAAAGCTCCAGTCTTACATCACTGCCCTCATACGTAGGGTCCTGTCAAATCGCACTTCGGACTCTAGGCAAGTTGACAGACACGAAGCACTCCCTGTTCCCTAGCACCAATGCAACATTTGATTGTGGCAGCCATGGGGCACAGGAGGAGAGCACAGCAGAGCCTCCCCAAAGGCTATCTCTGCCTCCAGGAAAACCCATTTTCTGACACTTTGCATCTGGGAAAGTTCACCAGTGTCTGCTGTGGGAGCTGAAGCGAGGATCGTTTCTTACCCTTATTCGAATTCTCACAACACTGTGTGCTGTTTTTAACCCCATTCTTCCAGATGAGGCATCTGAGTGGTTCAGTCACTGACCAAGATCACGCCTCCAGATTTCAGGATTTGAACCCAGGTTTTACTGACCTCCAAGGGCAAGCCTGTGATTCTAGTACAATAAATTTACGCCGACAGTCTTGTGGGTGATGCTGGACAGAATACGGAACTATCCTGATAAAGGGGATAACCAGACTCCCAGACTAGTACATTTAGTGAAGCATTCCACTCCAGCGATCTGCCTGAAGTTAACGAAGGCTGTTTACAGATCTTCTCAAATTGGGAAGTGAGTTTTTGGTCTTTATAGTTAGTTATATGTATAGGAAAACTGGTCTGCAATAAAAAGCCTTTATGTTTAAAGAAAAAAGTATACAAATCTAATGATCACATTTGTGGTTTCTCTAAACCATGGAAAAGATCCAGAAGACAAAATTCCATTTTCTGAGGCTAGCACATTTTCTAAAGCTAGGTGTGGCTTAGAGTAAGAGGACTGTGATTGTGTTTTTTCTTTTTTCTATGTTTTGGTAACGTTATTAATTGCCTCTGTGATGAAAAAATTTACTATAACATCTACTGAAAAACTTACCATTAAGTTCTAAATACTTAATGCTTAGTTAGCTCATTTAATCCTTACAACCATCTGTGAGATAAATGCTATCATTACAAGCATTATTATGCAGAATGAGGAAACCAAGGCCCTGAGAGTGTTACTACTAGTAAATAGCAATGCTAGGATTTAGAGCCAGGCATTCTTTACTCCTGCAAAAAGCTGCTTTTTGAATGGTTGAATCTAGTGAAAGACAGAGGGCCAGAGCACTGGGGTTTGGAGGTCTCAGATAGGGGAGGGAATGGGGGTAAGGGGACAGGGCAGTAAAAGAGCTGGACAAAGACTCTGGGTACTTGAGGACAAATCACCCTGAGCCTCAAAGAGGTGGCAGAAAAAGCTCTGCGCTGTGGCAATACTCTTTCTAAAGTTAACACATCCTGCTCAATTAATTCCCAGTCCTAAAATAAATCAGTGGCTTTATATCCTTACGTCCTCAACCACAATAATCACATTTCATGCTTTATTTCCCTCAGTCTCTCATGACACTTTACAAGGTAAATGCCTTTAATGGGTGTGTGTAGCCTCATAAGTGGCAACCTTACATAACAAATTATTTTATAGGTAATTTCCTCTGGAAAGGGCAATGTTTATAGCATTGCAGTGGATTGTAAACAATAGGAACACAATGTGTCACCTAGAAGCCAGAGCTGTTATCACTCAGGTAAAGCACAGAAGCTCCCTGATATTTTATATTACTGTACTACCACCTCAAAAATGAACACGTAGGTAATATTCATTCTACTCACTGTGTAACAATAATAATACCAATCTGTCCGAAAGAGCATATCCACCGATTGTGTGTTCTAGTGATTCCGCCCAGGGTAATAAATTTTACCTTATCTGATGAAAGCTCTTTTGGAAATATTGGCAAAGTCGCTATTTGTTTTGTCTACAAACAAAGCAAGTTCTTTCATCTCTATATCCAGACATTTATTCATGTTCCCATTCGACCCACCTAACCACCCATCCACTTATCCATCCATCCATCCATCCGACCATCCACAAATCTTCCCCAGCTACGAACTGATATCATGATTATTTATTGAGCACCTACAGTGAGTATAACCATCAAAAACCGCTCATTTGCTGATGTGCATCTTGTTCTGGCACCTCCTCTTCTTTTGTTTCTAGTGCATTATTTTATTTTTTTCTAGGGTGCAGTCTGTGAACCACCTACCTGTCTCTGTGTTCTAGACCTACAATAATTACCTTCTGGGGAGGGAGCACAGCACCGCCCATGGTCATGTCCCAAATTCCTCCCACTCAGGTAGTTTTGATACATCAATTAAAGTGGTGGGGGACACCCCCCCCACCCCAGAAGTCGAGGTGTTTGGTGTGTATGCATGAGACGGAATGAAACAGTCCATAAACTAGGGCTGAATTGACTGTTCTGAAGCTAAAGTGGCAAATAGTCCAACGGGAAGCTTACAGGGACGGGCTGAGCGGAAGCAGTAGCTAACAGTTTGCCCTAGTTCTACGTGGGGGCTGGATCCCAGAAGCACCGAGGTACTAACGCTGACACCTGTGACCTCCAGGATCAACATTCCTCATGTCCGGAGGAGGAAATTCATCCGCGATCATAAAGCTAGTTGGGGAAAAAGCCAAGGCGAGAGCACAGGCCTCTCCACGTTGGGCCTGGAATTCTCCCTCCCACACCTCACCGCATCTGTGGACGGAGGCTTTGCACTGTTGTCTGAGAGACCATTCGCCTTTTAGGTCTCTCTCTCTGGAAGCTGCTTACAAAGAATCAATTTTCTCTGAACATGAAATACACAAGTGGAGAGACCCCTACCAGAGGCCCCCAGGACCTCAGTAACCGGCGTATCAGTCAGGTCTCTTCCCCTCCGGAGCTGCTCACATCAAGCAAGCCTCCGCTCAAAGCCTTTGTCTTGTGAAACTGACTCCTGTTACCCTTATCACCGTTGGTGGCATCATAGTCATCGCTAACACCCACACAACTAACTCTGCTGTGTGCTAGTCACTTCACAGGGTAAAGGATTCAGGTGGTAAAATAGCACATATTCTTACTTCATATGCGCAGATTCAACTCTGTGCAGTTCCCTCCACGAGTTGTGTAGGGAGAGACAGAAGGACAAAAATCTGAGAGAGAATAAAAAAATATATATGTTAACTAATACTGGATAATTCACCTGCTCATTCCCAAATATCTTTGCCATTTGGCAGAAATGACTAATTCCATTATATTCTTCTCTTTAAGTAGAGCCTTTGGCAAATTGTACATTACCTAGCATGAGGGAGGTATACTAACACTGGGCACTAACTTCCTGCCAGGTGCTCTGTAAAATGCTCCTACACACGGTCCCACTTCATCTTCCCAGCAGCCTTGCAAGCCAACGGAAACCTTGCACGACAAGGGTTCTGGAATCATACAACGGAGAGAAGTCTCTCAATGACCATACCAGCTTTCATTTATGCAAGGATTTGTGCTTTTCGGAGCATATGCACATCTGTGATCTTACTCATGCAGTTATGTTACAGAGGAGAAAGTAATCGGAACTAGGGCTGTCTCTCTGACAAGTGTCTTTTCCTTTGGTGCCTGCCTCCTTCCTCCTTTCATGTGGGCCTGGGGGCGTCAGCCACAGCGCTTGTAAGCAGCTGCTCTGGTCTGCTGCAGGGTTAAGTTTGCCTCCAGCCTGACCTCTCAGACCACAGAGAGACACTTCTCCCTTATTCATAGTGAGTCAAGGAAAAAGCTTGGAGTTACCGATGATCATATTTGCTACAATAGGGAGGGGGTCAGTACAGTATTCCCTCACTTATCACGGGTATTACGGTCTAGACCCCCCCACGATAGGTGAAAATCTGCAAAGTAGGAACCTTACATTTATTTTAGTATTTATATATATTTTAAGGCTTTATAAACCCTCCCCACACACTTATAAACTATTCCCAGTTCCTTATTAACCTTATAACAAAAAATCCGCGATAAATAATTAAATATAATATTTTAAAAAATCCCACGATACGGTGAGGCCGCGATAAGTGAACTGCGGTATAGAGAGGGACTGCTGTAATGAAAGACTAGTCTAAAAGGGGTAGAGTTTAGATGAGGTCAAAAGAAAGCGGGGTTTGAGAAGGAAAGAAGACTGAGCTTGCTGTAATTGCTGAATCCCTGGATGCAGTTCTGCCTTAAGTCCCCACCTCCCTTGAACTTCAATGATTTTCTTATTAAGCTTTTGGAAGCCAATGATTTTCTTAAGCATTTGACCTGGGATGCTGTAACTTTTGACCAAAGAAATCACAACTAATACACCTACAGAATGGGGACCAGAAGCAGAATCCTTATCTTTTTTGATATTTAGTTCAGTGCTCATTCTCCTAAACTATGAAGTCCAAGGAAATCTGGTACTTAAGAAATCATGCGAAGAAGGTGCATCAGATGGGGTAGCAGAGCTGGAAATGCTCTTGCTTTTCAAGGGATGAGAAAAAGTTTTTTCTCATTGCTCAAATAGGAAAGGGCAAAGTGAAGAGAACTAACTAGTCAGCACAAAAAAATTCAAGTATACTTTTCCCCCGAATTTTGCCAGTAGCTACCTCTAAAAAATTAAACTCAACTGCCACCCACTGCTGACTCCGAGGCAGCGATCCTTGTCAGGGAACTCACAACTTCATTACTTAGGCCCGGCAACTAAATTGAGGGTGGCTTTACCTTGCTTTCCGTCTTCACCACGGTCTCCGACACCCAAGCCTCTGACCTGCTTAGAATATGTTAATTTACAGATGCAGTCATTTCCCTTATCAGTCACTCCAGGCAGCGGGCAAGAAGTATTTTCAGCTACAGACCTTGCAATCAGCCACTCAGACCTGCTGGCTTCCTGTGCCCGGACTGAGCTAATTAGCACTCGTTGCTTTTATGCATTATCTCTGGCTCCAGAACATCCCCATAAATTAGGAGCATGCCTGTCTGCACCCCGAAGGGACAAGAAGACACACTCAGATACTCGGAGGTTAAACAACTTCCTAAAAGTTTCTCCCTCTGTCTCATTTCCATTATCCTTTTAATGTTCCATTTTCCTTGAGCTGCTTTAGGAGACTACATCAACCTGGGATATTTTCTCTGTTGTGTAGATTTTTATATCACCTTCCTACCACACCAGAACGTATGCAGCGCTTCAACTGGCCACCCTTCCTTCCTTCCTTCCTTCCTTCCTTCCTTCCTTCCTTCCATCTGTCCCATCAACTAGCATTTATTGAGTGCCTACTATATGTCAAGCACAAGTGAGGATTCACAGAACCATGCAGAAAAAAGAAACTTAATTATATACTAGTTGGGAGAAAAAGACAATAGAAAAGAAAAAAATTAACAAGATATTTACATATCATGCTGAGAGTTAATGAAGTAATAAAGTGAAATAATGGTATGCAGCGAGCAGAGGATGAAGTGGTGAGAGATGGCTTCTCTGAGTAGGTGACAAGCGCAGGTCAGAGTCAGCCAAGCACAGATTTGGGGCTGGGCCTCTCCCAGGAGGAGGGGAGCAGGAAGGGCGTAGCCCTGGGTGCAGGTGAGAAATGGAAGGAAGGGCCAGAGGCTGGAGCGTAGTGATGGAGAGGGAGGATGGCTTGAGGGTACGTCACAAAAGCACCCCATCTTTGAGTTTTCCTGACTGCGGGGGAAGGTCCCTGGAAGGCTTTCACACCATCGTGGAACAGGAACCAATTAAAGTGGCCGCTAAGTGAAGCTGCGCTGGGGGGCAGGAGACCGGACCACAGAGCGGTCTCACCCCCATTGCGGGCGTCCGCACGTGCCCGTGCTGTGCCGAGCGCACCACGGACGCTGCTCTCAGGTCGCGTTAGAGCCTGAAGAGGCATTGGTTACGTTGGAGTTTATAAATAAGACCTAGTTGGGAACTTCCCCGATGTCATAAACAATAAGTGGCTAGGCTGGAATAGAAACCTCCACCCAAATAACCCCAACGCGTTTGTGCTTAAATCTTCATTTTTTTGCAACATGTTATGTCCTAGACCCCTGACGTTCACAGATTTAACAATCAAGGCTTTAATTTTAAAAAATCTTAATGTCTCATGACATACTAATTTTAGTTCTGTGGAAGCACCCACTTGTGTGCCCCTCAGGGGTTGCATAACAGATGGGTGGTGCTTTAGCCAGAATATGCAGAAACTCTTGTGGAACATCTGTCTCGAACCTGAGCACGTGAAACATTCTTTCCAGGGAACTGATTCAGAAATAGTTGTTTTCTTCTATATAGAATTAAGAATATAAAGAGAACACTTACATTTTTCAAATACTACTGCTATCTAAAGGAGATTTACATGCTGTGAAAGTATTTGCAAATTGGAGATTTCTAAATATCTGCAGATGGACTCCGAATGTCTGGGGTCTATGACGTCTCGTCACACAGGTGGGGGAACACCCATCACCAGGCCTTGTCAGGGAGCCTGCCAGCCGGCGCTCTGTGACTCTCATTTCTCTGTAACGTACGCTTGGAAACCTAAACTTGATGACAGAATTCAGTAGCCATGAACTGCAAGATGAATTAAATAAATTAAGCCATGCAAGCTTTTGTAATTATTTTCAAACCCGGTACCAAGATCCTGGAGGCATCAAAAAGCTCGAGGTGGGCATGATGCTTGGTGCTTAGGAATTACCCCCTCTTCAGTGAACCTGCCACGATTCATGGAAGCCCACCAATTTCTCACCATTGTGAGATCCTATCATTCATATTCGCTGTGATCTGCAGAGCTCTAAAGGCTAGTGGTGGGCCAGAAGACGTCTATACTTCCTCAAATGACCAGAGTTCTCTCTCTTTTTATTTTTCCAGGAAAAAAAAAAAATTCCTTAAATTGAGTACCAGACACAGAAATGAGAATTTCTAATGCCTTTTCCTTTCTTTCTCATTAATTCATATGTGACCTCTTTCTGGCACATTTGTGAATAAACAGAAATGTAATGGGGTCAGAAAGGACCAAGATGGATGGAGCTGCTACAAACCAAAATATTGGGGGCAGGCGGGGGAAGGGACAGAAGGGAAGGAGGGAGTGGATTATGTGAGGCCAGAGAAGGAGGAAGCACGCAGGAAGAGCGTTCACTGGGACACGGAGCCTTATGAAAGCTACAGACACAAATAGAAGAGGCAGGGGAGCTGGGGCCAAGAAAGGGGAACGGCCAGAGGCGGGAATTGGCCCAACGCACTGCGCCAACTCCCAGGGAGCTTGCCGGGGGTTCCAACCTGCAGCTCCATCTGTCTCTTCGGATTCTAGGGCAAACCTCATTAGTGTGAGGAGGCACCCCACAGCTTGGTCCCTACCCCCGGGGACCTCAGATTCCCATCTGGCAAGCTGAAATAAGTGTTTGTTCTGCCACAGGGTTTCGGTTCTCTCAGACACTCTTTTTCTGCTAAGAAAAATGCACCTTTTCCCACTATGTGTTAGCTTTTACCGGCTGTTCCATGCTATGTCATTGTAGCCTTAGGAGTCACACCAACTTGATTTTAAGTTGATTGCCGAAGAAGGTTAGTAACTTAACTCTTTGTGTAATTAAACTGTAAATAGCAAATCCGCTTGCATCCTCAGTCATCCTACCTGGCAGGTGGTCAAAGACAGGCACCAAACCCTGGTTCCTTGGATGCAGGCTGGGCGCTGCAGGGCTGGCTTGCTCAGAGGGCCATGCAATTGATGGATGAGATGATCTGTTCCTCCCTGGAAGGAAGTGGGAGAGGTTAGGGGCCACTGCCAAGCTAGAGATCTACCTTTCTAGAGGTTAAAAAAAAAAAGTGCTGTACATGGGAACTACAAAGAAAGTGGAAATATAACTGAACCTTTTAAAGATGCACCCACGCAGAGGCGGATTTAATGGTGGGTGCGCCAGGTGTAGGCCCTGGGCCCCGACTTCTGAAGCGCCCCGCCAAACCCCAACTTTACACTTTTTTCTAATGACACCAAGTTTGGTTTCATTACTACGCTGCGTAAAATATGCTTAACATGTATTTTTATTTTCTCTGTCTCTCTCTCTCGCTCTCTTTTTTAAGGGGCCCAATATTTTCTTCTGTGCCTGGGGCCTCAACCGACCTTAATCCGCCTCTCCTCCCACGCACAGAACCAGGACTTCCTTGAGGAGGGTTAGAAACTCTCGCAGGTGAGCTAGCTTCACGCTTTTCCTCTGCGGCTTCCTCACTTCCCTCCGCCTTTACAGAACTAAAGAGGGATAGGGCCCTTCAGATTTGGATAGGGCCTCTTGTGACAGACTTGCATTGCCCATTCCCCCCAGCTTTATCCGTTTGGACCTTGTCTTCCTCTAGTAGACAACTGAACTTTATGTTTAAGATTCCGAGCCCTTTAAAGTTTGTGTAGATTGAGGCTCTTTCACGGGCTGCAATCTCACTGAAGCATTGAAGGAACCACACTTTATGGTTAATTAGAGAATTTAACATTTTTGACACTCAGGACACAATAAGTGTCTGGGCTATCAGTCCTGTAATTTTAGAAGTCTAGACCCAATCCTTTTGTATTCATTCTGGTCGCTTTTCAGATATAATGATCACTTGAGTGTTGATGATTTTGAATGCTTTCATGTGATTCAGGCCCAGGCGGAAATTAGCTTTATTCTGTATATGTATATTTCAGAAGAAATGAAAGCACCGTAGGATTCAGAAATCTTTAGTTTGAAAAGACCTTATGGTAAAAGACAAATACCACATGATTTCACTAATATGTGGAGTCTAAAGAACAGTATAAACGAACAAACAAAATAAAAACAGATGCATAGACACAGAAACCAGACTGATGGTTGTTGGAGGGGAGGGGAGGGGAGTTGGGGGACTGAGTGGAAAAGGTGAAGGCACTGAGAAGTACAGATGGGTAGTTACAAAACAGTCACAGGGATGTAAAGTATAGCGTAGGGAACATAATCAATGATATTGTACCAACTATCTATGGTGGCAGGTGGGTACTGGGAATAGGAGGGGAGCACTTGGTAAGTATATGACTGTCTAACCACTATGCTGTACACTTGAAACGAATACAGAATAATATGGAATGTAAACTGCAATTAAAAAATAAAATTAAAAGAAAAGAGCTCATGGTTTCAAAATTGGAGTTGTAGATAAACCTTTGCATTACAGCCTTCTAGAAGATTTAGATGAGATCGAACTGGATTTGTTGAAGAACTTCGTATCGCTCCTCTTCACAATTAGGAAAAGATAGAGCTGAAGAACTCAGTTAGCCGCCCTAAGAATGTCTTTTTAAATTTTAGTTGTCCTTAGGAGGACTGAAGAGATCTCATTATTTTGGATATCTTTTTTTTTTTTTTTTTTAGATTTACTTAATACATGAAAATAGGCAGGATAGTAAAATTGAACCTAAAGCATTTTTATTCTTTTTTTTCTTGTGTGCACTTGTTTCATAAAAACTAAAAAAGGGGGAAAAAAGGAAAGGTGTGCTGTGAACACGTTAGCTTAAGGATTTACAACTATATAGTGTATCACCTTTTAAAAAATGAGGTGAAATTCACATAACATAAATTGACTAAAGGTGGATAAGTCAGTGAAATTTAGTAGAGTTACAAGCTTATTCAAGTGTCAGTTGTATCTAGTTCCAAAACCTTTTTATCGCCACCAAAGGAAAATGCATACTCATTAAGCAGTCGCTCCACTTCTCCCCTCCCCGAACCCCTAAACTGACTTTCTGTCTCTATGGGTTTACTTATTTGGGACATACCATATAATGTAATCAATCCTATGGCATGGGGACTTTTGTGCCTGGCACAGCTTCTTCCACATTGTAGCACGCATCAGAGCTTCATTCCTTTTTATGGCTGAAGACTATTTCAATGTATACACCACAATATGCTTATCTGTTCATCTGTTCATACTTTTTGGCTATTGTGAATAGTACTATTATAAACATTTGTTTGCAAGTTTTGTTTGAATACATGCTCTCAATTACTTTGGGAATATACCTAGGAGCGGAAATTGCTAATCGGATGGTCGTCGTCGTCGGCAGCCGTCCGTCTCGAGAGATGATGGTGTAGCTTCTTAAGAGTCTATCTGCACTGCCGAGAATGGTTGTGCAGTCCGACTCGGGAGTGACACGGTATCTGTCTCCTCCCGTGTTGAATCGACATCTTGCGATGACGCTGGAGTGTCCTCTCCAGTGAAGCTGAAGCTACAGAGCCTGGGCAGGGTGATATGGAGGGTCTGCTGTTGCCCATGCAGCAGACCCCCCCTCTCTTCGCAGCTGAAGGATCCAAGGGAAAGACGGAGTCAATACAGCTTGGCTTCAGGTGCGCCGCAGGAGTTGCCGGTGTTGACTACAACGTCAAACCGCCTTAGGGACTCCGGCTCCGGATTTTCTGTCGGGGTTTACTCCCTTAGCCTTTCCCCTGAAGAGGTATGCCGCAAGGCAGTGGAGGTTTTTTGGAGTCAGAGTTTTCCTTCTCTGATGTGCCCTGACTGGAGGATCGAACCAGCGACACTTAGCTCGCAGGCCGACGCTCAATCCACTGAGCCAAACCAGCCAAGGTTTAATCGGATGGTAATCCCATGTTTAAGATTATGGTGACTCACCAAATTGTGTTACATGGTGGCTTCACCATTTCACATTCCCATTAGCAATGTGTGGAGGCACCATTATTTCCACATCTTCAGCAAAACTTTACATTTTATTATTTTATTATAGTCTAATGGGTGTAAAGTGATATTTCATTGTAGTTTTATGTGTTTTATTTTTTTAAATTATGAACATTTAAAAATTTTTATTTATTTATTTTTAGAGAAGGGTGGTAGAAAGGGAGAGAAGCATCAATGTGCAATAGTTTGCCTCTTGCATGCCCCCAACTGGGGACCTGGCCCACAACCCAGGAATGTGCCCTGGCTGGGTATCCAACTGGTGACCTTTTGGTTCCCAGGCTGGCACTCAGTCCACTGAACCACACCAGCCAGGGCTATTTTTATGTTTTAAATGACTAATGATATTGAGCAAAATTTCATGTCCTTGTTGGCCATTCGTATGTCTTCTTGGTGAAATATCTATTCAATTATTTTGCCCACTTCTCAAAAACATGGGTTATCTTTTTGTTGTTCAGTTGTAAGAGTTCTTTAAATGTCCTGGATATTAGACCTTCATCATTCATCTATACACACACATATATAAAATCACACATGTATGTAAAATTTGCAAATATGTTGCCCCTGTTGCATTGTCTTTTCACTTTCTTGATAATGTCTTTTAATGAACAAATGATTTTAATTTTTATGAAGTTCAATTTATCTATTTTTCTTTTTTGTTTGTGAATTTGGTGTCATATCTAGGTGTGCATTGCTAAAATAAAGTTCATAATCTACCTGTATTTCTTCTTCCAAGAATTTTATAGTTTTAGCTCAAACACTTTGGTTTTTAATTCATTATACATTAATATTTGCATACAAAGTGAGGTATGGGCCTAACTTCATCCTTTTCCATGTATTGAGTTGTTGAAGCACTATTTGCTGAAGAGACTTTTCCTCCCCCATTGAATGACCTTGGTGTGCTCATCAAAAATCAATTGACCTTAAATGTATAGGCCTAATGCATCCTTGTTCACCAATGTTTTATATTCGAAAACATTATTTTGCTCTTAGATAATGGAAAGAAGATAGATTTCCTTTAATTTGCATATGCTTATTTTGAAAATCAATTCAACCTCTGCAATTTACTTGTTAGAATAAATATCGACGTTCAGTGCTAAAATATACTACATTGCTCTTTTGTTCCACCATTCATTATTTTTATTATAAAATTGTGGCTTTTGCCTTGGAAACCAAAGTTTAAGTCCATACTTGCTATCCTGGTTTTTAAATTTTATTACAGGTCAAAAGATGTACTTATAACATCTACCATGAATGTTAGCCTGTTATAAAACAGTTATTAAGATGACCCTAGGAAATACCATTAAGACTGAACATTTCAAATATCAAGTATTCTATCAGTTTTTAAACTTTCTGCTGAAATTGATACCTTTTGATTGCCCTTTATATATTGTATTATTTCTACTAAATTCCAGCATGTTAAGACAAAATAATTTTCATCTTAAAGAGTCTCATACCAAGCACAAATAAATATATATTTAATTTTTACTTTATAAAATGTGGTCTACAGATTCTCTTAATTCTAACTTTAAATATATAAGGATTTATAATCTAAAAGTACTATAAGAATATAGAAATATTAATGAAATCTGTAAGGATTTCTAAATATAAGTTTCCTGCATTTAGTTCAATTTTTGTTGATATGATTGGCTCAATACCTGACCATAGACTTCTGCTATATGTAAACACACACAACATATACATACACATACAATACATACACATACACACACATAGTGAAGACTCAGAAAGAAGCGAAAGTTTATCAGGCAAATTTTTAAGTCCGAGGTGGCAAACTACAGCCTATGACAATGGTCAGATGGGTGGATTAGTTAAGTTTTTGTTGATTAACGCTTTTATCTGCCAAATTTCTCATTTCAGATACTGTCCTTTATAATTCTAAATAGTCATTTAGTTCTTACTGTTTCCATTTCTGTTCTGGGTTTCCACATAAATTCTCATTCTACGCATGTTTTCTGTTAAATCTTTGAATTTATTTGGGATAAGACTCAAAATTCAAACTTTCGAGTAACTTTTGGCTGGACTATGAGATTCTTGAAGGCAGAGGCAACATCTTATTGGCTTCTGCATTCCCAATGCATAGCATGGAGTGTTCAACAAATATTTGTTGAGTGAATGAATTTTGACATTTCAATTTGGCCATTAGATTACAAGTTACTATCTAACCAAGCAGGTATTAAGTTAGGGATTTATTGATCAACCCATTCTCTACACTGAAGCCCAACAATCTCTTAAAGAATTAAATTAAGTTATTTCACAGACTGCTTATTACCATCCAATCATTCCCCAATGCACGCAAGAGAAAATGTAATCTTCTTTCCAAGGTCTAGAAAGTGTAGCCTGTTCTGCACCTGCCCTTTCTCTTTAATCTCATTTCTTACTACTTTCCCACTTCTTCATTATGCTCCAGCTTACTGGACTTCTGTTTCAAAAATTTATTCTTCCTATTGCTGACACAGAGCTTTTCAGTCCCCATTCTCCTTGCCTAGAATGTTCTTCCCACAACTTTTCACATAGCTGGATTCTTGTTACTTAGATCTCAAAGGCTCACAGTTAAGTAAACTTTTCTCAGATATTCTTACTTTACGTAGTATATATGCGCAAGCACCTTTCTAGCACACAGACTCTGTCTAGTGCAGTACCTGACTTTTTATTTTTCTTTAAAAAATGTTTTTAAATTTATTTTTAGAGAGGGGGAGGGACGAAGAGAGGAAGAGAAACATTAGTGTGTGGTTGCCTGTTGAGTGCCCCAGCTGGAGACCTGACCTGCAACCCAGGCATGTGCCCTGAATGGGAATTGAACCAGTGACCATTTGGTTCCCTGGCCGGTGCTTAATCCACTGAGCCACACCAGCCAGGGCAGTACCTGACTTTTTACAGCATTACTGCTTGGTGAAGCCATCTTGATTACTTGTTTTCTTCTTTACGATCTGTTTCACGTCATAATATGTAATCTTCATGGGGGCAGGGACCTTATCTACCTGGTTCACCCCTGTATCTTCTGTGCCTGTAACAGTGATCACTGGGTCCATAGAAAGAATCCAATAAATAGTTGATGAAAGAATACATTTAAGCATAACAATCAAATCAAGGGTGATTGTAAATAACCTAAATTCAAAATGGCCAATTCACCACAACAGAGGTGAAAGCAGTTATTTGGAATCAGGAGGTGAGATTGCTGTTCCTCTGGCTCTGCATGGCCAGGAATTAAGTTGAACCACAGAAATATAGCTGCCATGTAAGAAAAATAGCAAAGAGCCCGCCTAAGTTGTTTTATGGCTCTTTTGCTCTTTTTGAAGTGGAATTTACACATAAAAAATGAGAACCATTAATGTTCTCACACAGTCTGGCCATATTGATTTTTCTCTACAATTGCTCTCATTTATTTTGGGCGTTTACTATTTACCAAATATTCATTTCGGGGCAGGCATTGATCTCTGTATCTATTGTGATCGCTTTTATTGTTCCTTTTTTTTATATTGTTGCTCCAAAACACACCCACATGAATGCATTCCATAATTTTTACTGTAGGACTTGCCCTATCTTCCAACGAAGGCCTCTTCCCGGCACGGTTTCTCACGGACAGGGTAGCCAGTGCAGAGCGCCGCTCCAGCCCTGGTGCTGCCCAACACGACCGTGGGCGAGCGAGCCCTCGCCAGCAGGGCGCTGGTGCTGCCATGCGGGAGTCAGGAGAGGCAGAGCTCACTGACCCTTTCTTCTACCTGCTTTGAAGGCCTTCGACTTCAGGAGAGAGAGTCCCCTTCAAAGGGACTCCACCAGCCAAGAGGTGACGTGGGAGTAAGTTTTGGTCAGTTACCCCAAAAAGAGCACCATGTTTCAGCGTTTCTTCCGGCTCCCTTCTCAGCAAGGTCCTATCTCTGCATCTTCACCTCCTCTGGGCACCAGAGCTGTTCCTTTTTGTTCCACTGCTCGCTTCCTCTGAGCAGGTAAGTACCTTTGGTACCTCCACGGTCACTCTTGTGACCACAAAACCCAAGGCTGGCCGCGCTGCACTGTTTCAGGCGGAGGCCGAAGGCGTGATTCTCCTTTTTGTGTGTCCGCTTTGCCGCCTGGCCTCCAACAAAGAGGCCAGTGTCTTCCAGAATGTCCTGGTGAGTGAGCTGCTTCTGAGGTCACTCAAGTTTCCTGATTTTCATTTCTATTTAGCTTTTTTATTTTGCACAAACCCATAGTGAGGTCCATCTGCAAGGAACAATTATGCAATAGTTGCACTCCCTCTCTGATGACGGAGTCGTCCTCACTGAATCATGTGTATCTGCCTAACCCGACAGCAGCTACGAACATCTATAGAGTCCTAGCCATGTGCTTGGCACTGCACTAAGTGCTTTATGTCTCTTTATCTCAGCCAAACCCTCCAAAGCAGAGAGTATCATTATCTCCAGGAAGGCAGGACAGAGTTCTGTCTGTTTTGTTCTCTGCTATTTCCACAGCGTCTGCAGAGTCTGAAGCAGAGTATAATAGAGTATTTGCTAGACAAATGGATGTTCATTTCATTATGAGAAAACCGAGGTACAGCAAGGTGAAGTAACTTGCTCAAGGGTTTGGCCGCGCCAGGATTTGAATTTAGGCCCATCTGATGTCAAATCCTCACCCAGAACCTCTGGAAGGTTCCTGGGTCTCTGGCAGTGATTTCTGTAGACCCCCTCCCCAGATATGCCCACGCCTAAACCTCCTCATGGGGTGGGAACCAGGCTCCAGTGAAGACAGGGCCGCACCGTGAGGAAAACCGAGACGTTGTTAGGGAGTTAAATGCTTTTGAAAATATCAGATATCAAAACAAGAGGAAACAGGTTTAACAATATTCCTGATTACTCTCTCATTCCTTCCGGTCTAAGTACTTGTACGATTGGCCTGGGCTAAAAAATTCTCTTCGGTTTTTCTTTTTCCCCGCCACCCAGTCCTTCCATCCTCAATGATCAAACTCAAAAGGGTCATGCTTCACGGTCTTGATACCTGGGTGAGAAGTTAGCTCTCTCTTCTAACTGACCTTAGTCCTTGTTTGTCCAAGGTTATTATGAAGCTGCTGAATAAGTCACAGTATGCATGTTAATTGGGTAGCTCAAATTGAGTAGAGCTTATTGTATCATTTGTTAATTGCACACTGTGTTAAATTTCATTTGTGCGCATGTCTTCTGTCCTCAGCTGGACATTATGAACCTGCAGGACAGGGTCCATGTCCTCTTTTGCTTCACACAACACACAGGGCAGAGACTACTGTCAGACACTAACCTTTTGCTAGTGACTACGCTGGTTGGCAGATCTAGTGATTGCAACTGAGCAGGGTCTTGGCAAAGGGCACCGATGTCTTGGGCGTCACTGTGTCACTGTGTTGCTCCTCAAGGTCTACCTCACTCAGAGCGAGTATAACGTTCCCGATGAGAGAGTTTTGCATAGAAATGGTTTTATTCACTTGAGATTTTTGTTTGCAGTGAAACAAAGCAAGGCTTTTCAAAGTTCCTGATCAGCTAATTACATGGCCGTGATTAGGTTTTTGGAATAGAGAAAAATCCAGACACCGACTGTTTTCTTCCCTGTATGAGGATCTGGCCTTGCTTAGCTGGTCACAACTTAAGAAGGAGAAAAGCCTAGAATGAGCCAATATGTGCTTGAATGGGAGAAGCAGAGAGCTAATTTAAGTTCTCCTTAATGGTGCTATAACTCACCACAGATTGAGTTTTTTTCTCAAGTCCAACGTGACCTTGCTCTGCAAGGAGTGCCACCAACATCCCCCTTCCATGGAGGGTCCCATGCCGAGGGAGGGCTAGGATAAAATATGCTGCCTCTACGTGTGCTGCTGAGTTTTCATGTTCTTGTTGGACTCAACTATAGTTAGACTACTCTTGCATTTCTACAGGCTTTTTCAATCAATCACTTGCTGGTGTATATCTGAAAAGAAGTATTATTTGTTAACTCTTTGCATTAATTATCTGCTTCATTTAAATTAACCTATTTTCCATTGCATATTTTCAATAAGAAGATGCAGTTCTTTGGTCCTGGAGCATCTGGGTGATTTCCCACTTTTCTAAATTGTTTCCTGTTTTGGGCACAGTAAAAAATGAGACAAAGATCTCCACCCACCCCCCCACACCCCTGATTCCTGTAGGATGTGACCTTAACTAGGGCTGTGTGTCCATGAAGACGTTTTAGTTACAATTCGTGACTGCTGGCACAGAGTTAATCTGAAATTGCACCATTTCAAGACCTCCTTGTTAGCTCCTCAATGACAGGTCTGAACTAACAGACTCGGAGGCAGATAAAAACATGTTATCCTAAGCAGAGTACCCAAGACAGGACCCAGGAGAGGAATCAGATTAAAAAAAAATGACAAACACAAAAGTACACAAAAATATTAAAGAAAAAGTCCAGCTTCAGGCCTCATCAGAACACTGGACAGTTAGACTTCCAAGTATTCAGTCCATGGCCATCTTATAGAAAAAACAAAAAACAAAAACAAAAACAAAGCTTACAACCTGCCCTAAACCTTATATAGTTACTAAAATACACTACAGTTTACAAATATATTTTGCATATACTATTTGACTTGATCTTCCCAACCAACATGTAAAGCTAGCAGGCTTATATCCGGATTAAACCGTGGAAATTGAAACACTGAAGCTTGGTACTGAGATCCTGGCTTGAGTTCTGGCTCTGCCTGAGACTCCTTCTAGTTATTCTGTGAGGACAAGTAACCTAATCTCATTGGGCTGCAGCTTCCGTATCTATTAAATGAGGACAAGTCAATAGTTGCGAATAAATGAGGTGAGGTGTGCAAAATGCTTACTAAGCATAAAGTTTGGCACGTAGTATGTGACCCGGTATTATTGGCATTTTCAAGGTTATGAAGCTAATAAATCACACAGCCAGACCCAAGACATCAATCCTTATTGAGAAGTAAATAGTTTAGGTATTAAAACTCAGTATAATATCATCTGTCTATTTACCCTTGACAACTTTTTGAAATCGATGTCAATGACTTCTCCTACTGGGAGAAAGCTACAGCTGGCACCTTGGTCTTTCCGTTGCCTTTGGTAATTTCATAAAGGCTTCTTAGGGATGATTCCTTTTTTTTTTTTTCTCATGAAAATCCTGTGTGATCAAGATAGATTGCACACCAACTTCCCAGACAGATTAGGAAATTAGATCCAGACCCATCAGGTTCTCTGTCCACAGCACTCAGTGACTCACAAATGGGACTGGATGCTCCTTCCCTCCAGTACTTACGACAGTACCTCCTGCTGTTGACAGTGAAAATGCATTGACTGTGTGAGTGAATAAATCAGCATGCACTTGTTGGCTGCGGGGCTATCCAGTGTCAGGCCCCACAAGGAGAGAGGGACCACCATGCTCCTAGGAGTCCTTGGTTTGACGTTTATGTCTTAGGGACCACCATGCTCCTAGGAGTCCTTGGTTTGACGTTTATGTCTTAGGGACCACCATGCTCCTAGGAGTCCTTGGTTTGACGTTTATGTCTTAAGGAAGAGCTGAGTTGCAACGAGGTACCACAGATTGGCCTCACGTTTTCCCAAATCACCCCCTCAGCCCTGGAGTGGACCTGGAAGGGCTGCGGAGAGTCCCAAACCATTAGCTTTCAGCCGATTCAGCCAGCAGCCTGTCCTTTCACCTTGGCGATGTCCACGAACATTACCAGCTTCTAGGAGTGCAGGAAGTGAAGAGGTTGCCCTAAATCTGGCTCAGGCTGCAGGTGGGGAAGGAGGAGAGCAGCAGGTTTGGGGCTGAGGCATCCTCCTTTCCCCTCCCACGCTGCCTCACCCCCACTTTCAACTTGAGCATTAGAGCAGCCATAATCTTACCGGCTTTATGAAGTGCGCATCTGGTTAAATTTTACTCCATCTTTTTCTTTCATACAAAGGAATCTACTCCTTAAATGATGTTTGGAAAAAAATATTATTTAAAAGGACCTCACTTTATAAACAAGGGAGTAGTTCTCATTCTGAAAGGCTAAATCTAACATCTAAGAGTTTTCTGGGGAACTTAAAAAAATTCCAATCCTCAGACGACACCCTGGACTAATGAAATCTGAATCTTTGGAAGTGGGACCCAGACATGAGAATATGATTAGAAATGACAAATGTTTGTCAAGATGAGTTATAATAATAGAGACTTTGTCTCTAACCCTTCATCTCATTAGTGACTGTGGCTTCCAAGCCAATGTGAAAAATGGCAATAAAACTGAGAAATGGCATTTTAACTGGCTTAAAGGCCTTTTTTTTTTTTTTGTTTCAGGAAAATATTTGAAACATTTGAAAAGTGGTAATTTTCTTTTGTCAGTGGAAAAGCTCTCTGAGAACTGATTTCTAGAAAAAGAAAGCAGTGGCCAGGCTCACCAATTTGTTGCATAATTGGAGGTGAGCATTTACCTCTTTCTTTGAAGGCAATGTTAAGTTTTCTCACGTTGAATAACGGAGATGGCATATTGCGTAGGTGAGAGTCCCTGGGGCTGATTTCAGCCTCGCCCGTTGTCCATCACTAATATGTAGCAGATTTCAGCCTGGGGGCTGCGTTCCCCAGTGAGGCAGTATCAAAGGTATGCTCCTAGGATGATAAAGAACACCACAGCTTCCTTCTAAAACTGTTCGCCTTTTAGCGGGGCCGCAGGATGAGTCACATGCGAATTGTTGTCAGATTCAAAGGTGCAAATGTATACAAAGGGCCTCAGCACAATCCTGGGCTAGTAACATGCTCACTAAATGGTACAAGCCATTGCCATTCTTAAAACTGTTAATTTTATGAACGTTACTAATAATTTCAAAGCCCAGAGGTCTGAAAATACTTCGTCTGCACACTAAGAATTCCTCTAGGCCGTCTTCAGCACCCAGTGCACTGTGGGCTGTAGCCAATTCTTACACAGAAATTGTCACTGTAGGCTCATATGTTTAAGTTGATTCGGTGAGTGAACAGTGAGAAGGAAATCAAATTCAGGGATCCTCCTAATTTGTTAATGGGTTGAGATTATAATGGGCTCACCAGTTTTCAGGTTTTTAGGAGGAAAGTCCTAGAACTTTTATAGACATGATTCCTCTTCTGTCAGCATTAAAAACATTCTTGTTGATTCCTCTTTGGTGATGTCAAAAATTCCACTGAAGTAAAATAGTGAGGGCTTGGGGTGTTTCACACTTAGGGGGGACAATAGAAGGAAGGACAATACAGGCCCATTTTAAAGTTACAGATGATAAAACCCCATTACTCGGCGGGGCTTGGTATTAAATGGGAAGCAAAAGGGCGGGGGCTCAGTGGTAGTTACTTAACAACATTTAACTATATGTGTCTGGGCACATATAAAGAAAGGCGTACGTTTAAATGTCTAAATAATAAAAGAAAGCATATTAAACCAACATATTAACAGAGCAACAATTAAATTTATAGTCTCTACAGTGGTGCTTCATTAGGAAGATAGCGCTAGAATCAGGGGAGCAAATGTTTCCTTGAATCTGGACTGTTTCACTGTGTCATTGGGAGACTACATCCATCACTTGGAGTTTTAAATCAGCAGCCTGAGGTCTGAGGAGCACGTGGTGGCCTGAATTCCACCAGCCCCTCTCTTCGAAGCAGGACCCCATCTCTCCCCCACTTCGGCCTTCCCATATTTTTCTCTTTCTTGCGAATGATCAGGGCCCGGGTGTGAGCAGTAGGACAGAATCGGCAGTCTTTCAGACAACACTGAGGCGGTCTGCCCAGCCACAGCCACCCCTTTCATGGCCCCTTCATCTACACAGACTCCCCTGACGCCATGGTCTCTGATGTGACTCCATCATTCCTCTGTCAGAAGTGGGAACTTCAGTCAAGTGGGACCAGGGGCTCTTCTGCAGGAATTTGGAACGAGATCAATGGAAGGGAAGGGAAGGTGGCGGGAGAGGTAGGAAGAGCACACTGGCTCCTCATCATTCGCACCCCCACTCACACGCCCCTCCCTTCTGAAGCCTTCCCGACCTCCCCAGCGGAAGTCACTTCTACTCCTCGGGCACTTTCTGCGTACCAGCTGCCCGTGTGACCTGCTTGGGGGCACTTTTTAATATGTGGAAAGATCTTGTTCTTGTTGGTGTGTTTTATTACCCATCTCTTCCCTCTGATGATAACTATGCAGGCAGGGACTTTGGTTTTCTTGCTCTCTCTGCCTTCGGAGCCTAGAACAGCACTTGACACGCATAAACACTTTTTGTAATAGACACTCCAATGTTGAACGAGGTCATGAAAAGGACAACAGACATGGCATTTTTCAAGTCCAGAAGCTACAGACCAGTATATCTCTGTCCATTTGGGACAGCTCTACCTGATGTCATAGAGATAATTTAATTAAAATGTAAAAGTTAAATTCCTCCGAAGGCCTTTTTCCCATCCAAACTCCCCGCCCCCCCAATTACGCTTCCCTTCTTTATTTGCTCAGGAACAAACAGCACTCAGGGTATGAGAAGCACCTGCTAGAATAATTTAACTCAAACCTAATGACTTATAAGCATCTTTTTGTGCCATTTTCCTTCCTAAAGCTCATAGACAAAAAGGAACACGACTTTATTTTCCAATTCTGGGCAACAAAGAGTCGAGAGAAGAAAAAGAAATGATTCATTTCTAAGGAATGGCCTCCCTTACTAAGTAACTGAGTTTTTACCTGTGAAACTCCACTGTAGGATACAAGCTAGCTACACTGTAGAGGACTCAACATTCATCATTTAAACTCACGTTTTTTGAGACCTACCAAATGATCCCGTATTTGGGGAACTATTCCAGGTAGGATATACAAAAAAGAACAGAGATGTTTTTCTCATAGGGGCTGATAGCTCTAGCCCTGCACGGCGGAGGAGCATAGTTGCAGAAGAACACAGGATTGAATATGTAACAAAAACACAGGTCATACAGAGGCTACGGCCAACTCCTCACTGTTGGCGATAGAATGGCATGCATGTATTTGTACACCTAACATCATGCCTTTGAACAATGATTATGTGGTATGCCCTGGGTGGATAAATGAGAATTGGTCTCATGGAGCTTATTATTTAGCGAAGGGACTGAAGGTAAAGAGAGAAATGATTACAAATGTGATAAATGCTATGATGGAAAAGAACAGGGTAGTATGAGCAAAATATCGTAGGGAACTTACTTTAAGTGGGAGGCAGGTACAAATGGGCCTTGAAAGGCTTATCTGAGATGAATCTTAAGCAAGGCAATGACATGGTCGAGAAGGGGGCGGGGAAGATGCAGGCAGAGCAACCATGTGTGAATGCTGTAGTGATGTAAATAATCGCCTTGGCGTGTTAGGGAAAATGGGAGAAAATCGTGTGGCTGGAATAAAGAGAACAGAATAGCCTGAGGTGAGTTTAGAAATGGAGGCTGAGCAGGCACAGCTTTGCAGACGATGGCAGAGCATCTGTTTGGTTGGGGAAGACTGAAAATTAAGCAGGTATATATCCCAGCTTCTCTTTTATTTAGATCTCAGTCAATCAGCAGGCAGTGACTGAGCACAGTGCTGGGCACTGCTTCCTGCAAGTTGAAAGGCAGACCTCACCGGAGGGCAGCTGAAAAGGATGATTATTGCCCCTCATTGCTAAAAAAGACCCAGGGCTTGGCCCAGAACACAAGGTCTTCCTTCGCTTCCAAGCCCAGTTCTCCTCCACGTCTCATTAAAAGAATTCAGAGATACGAACAGCCTCATCTTTTCTCTGCTCACGATTAGGAGGAGAATATTAGAAAAGGGAAAAATGCCTTCATCTGAAGAAACTTCTTTAATCTAGCTGTAACTAGATAATGTTTTACATCTGCTTCTGAAGCACCCCCAAAGGAGGCCTTTTATCATTAGCTTTGCCAGAGTTACACCACGTCTACCACGTGCCAAATGCTTTGGAAAACCCCACTGACGGCCATGGCTGTTGGGATGTTTGGATATTACGAGCTATGATAAGATGCCTGGAGTCCCACCTGCTCCTTGGAAGAGGGTAAACTACTACCTGAGAGGTAGGAAACGTGAAGAAGAACAGGCAGCTCTTCCTTGACACCCTGAGAGGAGGAGGACAAATTCTAAAAATTTCTATACCAGCTATTTCCTCTTTGGCCTCGAATGTTTTATTTAAGGGCTGAAAGAGCAAAACATGATTTAGATCCGTCCAGCCTCCTAGAACCTTCAATCTTTTTTTTAATCACTTACTTTATCATTATTTTTAATGGGGGTGTAATTGAGATATAACATGATAGTAGTTTCAGATGTACAGTGCCATGCTTCAAAAATTTTATATATTACAAAATAACCTCCACAGTAAGTCTAGTTCACATCCATCATCGTACACAGTTGTAAGTTTTTTCTTCTTGTGAGAACTTTTATCATTTACTCTTAGAAACTTTCAAACATGCACTAGAGTATTATTAACTACAGTTCCCATGCTGTATATTACATCTCCATGACATTAACTTTAAAATTGGAAATTTGTACCTGTTGCCATCCTTCACTCATTTTGCCACCCCCCACCCCTCACTCCCTGTCTCTGGTAATCACCAATCTGTTCATTGTATTTATAAGCTCAGTCTGTGTGTGCGTGTTTGTGTGTGTGTGTGTGTGTGTGTGTTTGTTCTGGTGCTTTGTTTTGTTTTTAAGATTCCACCTAAGTGAGGTCCTTTGATATTTGTCTTTCTCTGTTTGATCTCACTTAGCCTGATGCCCTCAAGGCCCATCCCTGTTGTCCTAAATGGCAGCCTGCTAGAAACTTTGCAGCTTTTTCAACTTCTATATGCAGGTAGGGATCTTATAAAGATGCAGATTACGCTTCAGGAAGTTCTGCATTTCTAACAAGCTCCTAGGGATGCAGTAGGTCCATGAGCCAACATTTGTAAGCAGCTTTATAGTGAATTTGAGAAGTAAGGTGATGCACAGGTGTTGCAACCTATTGCTAAGATCCCTTTATCCTCAATATATTGATAGTTTCCCACTTAGGGATCCTGGGGCCGTGATACCCCCACGAGTGACTTCCTCCTGCGTGTTTTCACTTCTGGTTTGTTCAGTCAAAATGCAATTACTTTGTGAGCTAAATACATCAAAGTTCACCACATTCTGTTGCGTCTGCCTCCTAAAATCTGCATCACAGCCTGTTAATTTTCTATGCCCTTTTTCATGCCCTTATCGTTCTGTTTCTCCCTGGATTGTTCCAAGAGCATCTTAACCTGCCATCTTGCCTCTAGCAACCATTATGGCTTTTAATATAGGAGCCAAGTTTATTTTTATTAAGTGCAAACCCTATGTTATGACCCTTCCTAAAATCCTTTCATGACTCCATGTTGTCTTCAGGATAAAATTTAACAGGATCCTGAGAGGCATTTTTCCTGTTATTCTGAAATTAGAGTAAGGCTGAAAGTTAAGGGTAAGAGGCCCTTGGTTTCTTGCAATCTGAATTCAAATAGCTGCCAGGAGAGCTTAACAGAATATAGATATAAATAGAGAAATGGATTTTAAACAGGGGATTGGCTTTAAGCAATTGTGGAGGCCAGTTAAGCAGGAAGGCTGGTGTCCCTGTGCTTGACAGGGAGGGAAGATAAATGTGGAAAGTGGGGGAGAAGAAGAGCAAGCTGGTACCATGAACTCCAGTGGGGTCCCCATAAGATGGACAGGCTGACATCCTTCAGTTTTTTGTCTCTGATATTGGTGGCAATGATGCTTTATAGAAGCCAGGGTTTGTTATCACAAAACTCAACACACAAACCTTGCCCAGAAGTCAGAGAAGCTAAAAAGTGATCCAGGGGAAGGCAGAGCAGACTTGGGGACAGCTCCTGCTTCAGAAAAACAAGGTGAGTCAGCAGAACAGCACACCCGTGCCTGAGCTAAACAATGGGCCCTGCTTCCCTTCCACTCCCCAGGCTGCCCGTGAACTTTCTCGGCAGCACACCCAGACTGGGGGGCATTCCAGAAAGTGAACACCGAAAAATGTAGTTCAGTGTCGACAAATTGCATAGTATGCCATATTACCAAGTCATTGCAACGGGTTCATTAAGAAAAGAAAAAAAGGACCATATATCTTTTTTTCCCCGGAGTTCTTATTTTAGAACTTGGAAATATACAAGGTGAGGTAATTGTAGGTTCACAGTTGTTAGTATGGAAAACGATGAACAGATGATACTACAAACATAAATTCTGTGTTTCGTGTGCTCACAACTAGTAGACACTTAGTGAAATGCAGGGAGGATAAAGAATAGAAAAGCAATAAAGAATATCAGTGAGCAGTGGAACCTCTTCAAGTGGCTTAAAGTACATGCAATAAGAGTGACCGAAGGACAGGAGAACCAGGCACAGAAACATTATATCAAGATACAATGACTGAGAACTTTCCAAATTTGATGGAAACAATAAACAGCAGAGCCAAGAAACTAAAAAAAAAAAAAAAAAAAACTCAATCACAAGAAACAGTAAGAAAACTACCCTGGCACGTGGTAACCAAATTGTTCAAAGAAAAATTTTATGTACAGGGGAACAAATTTCTCACCAGAAACAATATGATCATACAACTGAAAAGACACCTTTCAAGTATAGAAGTAAAAAGTGTCAGCTGTGAAATTTATACACAACAAAATCATTGTTCAAAAACAAAGGGGAAATAAAAAAGATTATAAGGGAATACTAAAAATGATTTTATATCAACAAATTAGAGAGCTTAGGGAAAATGGACAAACTCTTAGAAAGATGCAAACTACTAAAATACACTCAAAAGAGAAAATATGAAGACCTCTAATAAGAGATTGAATGAGCAATAAAAACAATTCCAAAATAAATAAATAAATCCTTGACCAGATGGCTTCAATGCTAAGTTCTCTCAAATATTGAAAGATGTGTTAATACCAGTTCTTCAAAATTTCTTTCCCCCAAAATGTCAGAGGAATGAATACCTCCTGTTTTATTCCAGAGGACAATACTATCATGCCACCAAAGGCAGGCAATGACATCATAAGAAAGGAGAGCCACATCCCTTATGAATGTAGACTCAAAAACCCTCAATAAATAAGAGAAAAGAGAATCCCATTAACACAAAAGAAGATTAAATACCACCATCAAGAGAAATTTATCCCCAAAATGCAAGATTAGTTCAATATATGAAAATCAATCAACATAATAGAGCCTATAATTAGAATAACGGACAAAAACCACATGATCATCTCATTTGATCCAGAATAAGCACTTGAAAAAAATACAACCCCCTTTATCATGAAAACACTCAACAAACTAGGAATAAGAGTAAACTTCCTTAACCTGACAAAGGGCATCTATGAAAAAGCCCCTAGGGAGAATCACATTTAAAGGTGAAGGACTGAAACCTTTGCCCAGAGATCAGGAGCATGGCAAGGATGCCCACTCTTGCCTTTTCTACTTCACACTGCAGTGGAGTTGGTAGCCAGTATAATTAGGAAAGAAAAAAGAAGTATTAGACATTCGGCTTGGAAAGAAAGGAGTAAAATGGTCTTCATTTTAGATGGTCTTACATATGTAAAGTCCTAAAGAATCAACACACACAAAAAAACAAGTTCAGCAAGTTTACAGAATACAAGATCAGGGTACAACAATCAACTGCATATCTATAAACTAGCAATAAACACTCAGAAAATAAAATTATAAAATAACCCTATTTATAATATAATCAAAAAGAATAAAATACTTAGAAACAAGTTTAACTAAAGACATGCAGACTTGCATACAGAAAACTAAAAAATATCATTGAAAGACAGTAAAGAAAAATTAAATGAATGGAAAGACATCTATCGTCACAGACTGCAAGATGAAATATTATTACAATGGCAACATTCTGCAAATTAATCTACAGGTTCAATGTAATCCCTATTAAAATGTCAGCTAATTTTTTTTTCAGAAATTGACAAACTAATTCTGAAATTTGTATGGAAATTCAAGTGGCCCAGAATAGCCAAACTACCTTGAAAAAGAAGAAAAAAGTTGGAAGACTCGCATTTCACAATTTCAAAACTTACTACAAAGCCACTGTGGGGGTACAGGCATAAGTCCAGACATATGTATCAATGGAATAGAAATGAGAGTTCAGAAATGAGCCATTCTTTTAGAGCCTAATGCTTTTTGAAAGCTACAGTAATCAGGACAGTGTGGTTTTGGCACAAAGATAAAGAGATCAATGGAACAAAATTAAGACATACATAAATAAGCCACACAAAAAAGAAACTAATTTTTGGCAATGATACAAAGATGATTCAGTGGAGAAAGAATAGTTTTTTCAATAAATTGTGCTTGAATAAGATATTTATATGCAAAAAAGTCAACTTGGATCCATACCTCACACCATACACAAAATTTGTCTCAAAATGGACCATAGGACTAAATATAAAAATCTAAAATGATAAAATGTCAGAAGAAATCATGGGAGAAAATTTTTGTAATCTTGAATTAGGCATAGATTGTTTTTAGATGCAACGTCAAAAACACAGTTCATTAAAAACTAAAATTTTAAGTTAAACTTCATCAAAATTTAAAAAAAAAAAAAATTGTTCTCCTAAAGAATCTGTTAAGAGAATCCCCTAAGAGAAAATGTTTGTGAAGTATATATCTGATAAAGGTCTTATATCCAGAATATATAAATAACCTTAAAATGCCAATAAGAAACAACCCAATTTTTATAAGACGGTAGAAAATTTGAATCAACAAATACATGGGAAGACGCTCAATATGAGTAGTCGCCAGAGGAATGCAAATTCAAAGCCCAAGGGAAACCAGCACACAACACAGAGAGTGGCTAAAACTAAAGACTGATCATACTAAGTGTCAGCAAGGATGTGGAGGATCTGGAATTTACACACTGCTACTAGGATTGTAAAATGGTACACTCACTTTAGAAAACAGCTTCTAGTTCTTCAGAAGTTAGGCATACTACTAACATATGATATAGCCGTTTTGCTCCTAGGTGTTTATCTAGGTATTCACCCAACAGAAATAATGTGCCTATAGATACTTGTACAGTAATGTTTATATAAGCGGCTTTATTTGTAATAGCCCCAAAGTGGAACTACTGAAGTGCCCATTAATAACTGACAAGGTGAGGGCTATGCATATAATGAATAGGATAATAAGAGTGAATAAACTATCAATGCATGTAACATGAATGAATCGAAATTATGCTGAATGAAAGGAGGCAGGCAAAAAGCGTATATACTGACTGCATGACTCTTGATTGCATTTGGAAATGCAGACCCATGTAGAGTGAAAGAAAACAGATTAGTTATAGCCTGGGGCATGAGTCAAAGACGGGGTAATAAAAGGGTTGCAGGAGAGCAGGAGGCAACATGCATGGGAGATAAAAATGTTCTTTATCTGATTGTGGTGAAGGTTTCATGAGTATATAAATATGTCAAAACTTATGAAGCCGTGTACTTTAAATATGTGTAGGGTATTGTGTAACAATTATACTTCAATAACACTAGTTTTAAGGATCAGTTTCATTCTTCCAGGTACCACAAATTATGAATAATTCCAAGTCTATCTTTTGATTCAGTCATAAAACGTTTCAATCAGTATTAGGACTGACAGTGCAGGGAACAAAGGAGCCTACAGAACCACTAAGGCAGCTCCCCACAGTACAGCCTGAGACGTTTTTTATTTGGTTAAATGACTTTCTTTTTCTTTTTCTTTTTTTCACTGAAATGAGGGGTGAAAACTAGTGAGGATTTGAAAAGCTGTTAAATGTATTTCTGCAACTCTATTTTCAGTCTTCATGCCTATGTGAAATTCTTTCCCAATTAAATTCACATCCAAGGCTTTCAATATCAAATTTTGCACAATACCTATTAATTTTTCATTTGCTATTATTTGAGTGATTGGAGCATTGCAAATATCATTAAAATAATGGAAAAAGTTATTGTAGCATCCCAAGATGTGTATTTAAATATACTTCATACTTGGGCTTTTCCTATTACCAACCAGACTCAAACCTCTGTGATTTTTTAAAAACTAAAGCGACAATGAAAAGAATAAAATAAGCCAGAATGAGTTTGTTTTCTGTGAGCGGCACATGTTCAGCAAAGAGATGAACTGGTTGTTCCCCATAGAAATACCTGAGATGGTGCCATTAGTCAAGGTGCTAGCCTTTTCGTTGATCTATGGTTATTACTTCCATACCTGGTCAGAATGATTTATTGTACAATCCCTTCTTTTTATTATCTCATCTCATGCATTTTCAATAAGAGACTGACAGTAATTCCTTACTCTGTAGTAACAATAAAATAAGGCTATTAGAATAGTTTTCTCAGGAGACCTTTTAAAGTTCACAGTACCTGGATAACTTAAGTGATTTGTGGATTGCAAGCTATGGAGGAAACCCTGAAGGTAAGTTTCCAGTTGGAATTTTCAGATGTGGGTGAGGTTGCCTTGTTATCAAACTGTCACATCAGCTAATTCACCAAGACTTTGAAACAGGGGTTGAAAAATAAGTTTGAAGCAGAGCATCAGAAGTCCATTTTGCAGTTGCATGTGTCTTATAGTTCAAGCTTTTATTTATTCTGTGTACCTTTATATGACTTAAATGAAAACAAGTTAAGTAATTCCTTTGATGGTATAAGAAGATGCACCATGTGGCAATAAATAATTGATAAGGGTTCTGGGACCCAATTTCACTATGTGGGGGATGGTTCCCATCCCTCCTCCCCAACACAGCACCAAACAATTCTCCAGAAACGGGCTCTGTGGCCTATACTTTAACTCAATTCTGACCCTAACAGCTTGGAGGTGAGCACCATATCCCACAATTTAAGGGGTCAGGTCCACAACACACCCCTGGCCCACTTTGGAGGCCAGACGCAAGCCCAGGCTGTTAGCATCTAATCCTCTGGCTACAGGTGGGAGAGTCCAGGGACCTCCTCCGACTCAGGATGCCAACCAGCCAACCAATTTTTACCGTACTTGACTGACTGGCTTTAGATCAGAGGTTCCCACGACCCCTTCCTTGGGTTTAATTTGTTACAGCAGATGAAAGAACAAAGAGAAATATTTTACTTGGTAGACTACCAGTTTGTTAAAAAAGGATATAACTGAGGACCAGCCAGATGGAAGTGATGTACGGGGCAAAGGTGTGTGGGAAGGGGCGTTGAGCTACCATATGCTCTCCAGGCAGAGCGCTCTCCCCAGCCCTCCATCTGTTCACCAACCTGTCTTCTCTGCAAACCCGTTCTACTGGTTTCTGTGGAGGCTTCCAGACATAGGCATGATTGATTAACTCATGAGCCACTGGTAAATGATGATTCAATCTTCAGCCCCTCTCCCCCGCTGGATGTCAGGAGGATAGGACTGAGTCCCATCCTCTAGTCACAAAGTTGGTTGCTCTGGCAACCAGCCCCCATCCTTAGGTCAGGTCCTGGGTCCCAAACTCACCTCATTAGCATAACAAGGGACAGTTTGATAGCTGTTATAACTTAGGAAATTCCAAGGGTTTTAGAATCCGTGCCAGGAACAGAGACCAAATATATATATATATATATATTTATTATAAGTCACAATATCCCAATAACATACCCTGATCCTTCTGTAGCTATTTTGTGTTTCTTTTTTGCAACCCAACGCTTATGAGAACTGAGGCTCAGAAAGGCCCATTATCTCGTCCAGGGTCACACCACTACCATGGCAAGGGCTCTATCTCACACAGGTTTGTCTGCTTATAAATCCTGCATTCTTCTTTTTTGTTTCTGTTGCTGCTTAAATCTATCCATCCACCCCATTAATATATAGTTACGGCCCTTATGTTGGTTTTTGATTAGAAAGTTGAATAAAATTAATTTGTGTTTTGTAATTTTGAGTTTCACATTTTCAATCAACATATGGGGCTTATATGGGAGTCCTATTCAAGACTAACTTCCTATCAGTTCTGGTTCAGCTTTCAGATTTTTTTTTTTTTCAGTTCTTGGATAAGGGACCAAAAAGGGTCATCTCTAGGGAGGACACTGGAAGGCCATTAGTCTTATTCTGGTTGCTTTTAGCTAGTATAATAATGAGGACAACACATACACAAATTTAAGTGTTTCTCTCTCCCTTCCAGGCTAAATGACCAAATAGTATTACAGAATTTCCCTCCCTCCCTCTTTCCCTCCCTCCCTCCCTTTCTTTTTGAATGGTTTTCTACCTATTTCCATTTACGATTCATAAAATCCATTTGTAAAATACAGAGCATTCTACTTGCTAACGTTCAAGGTGATTTATGGGGAAGACCAAAAATCCCAGCACAGTGTCAAGGAGCATAAGAAAGAAGCACTGACTGCAACACAATGTGATAAGGAACAGAATGAGTGCCCAATATGGAATGGCAGAAAGATGAAAAATGACCAGCAGAGTTCAGCCTTCCCATGAAGAGTAAAGAAGGTGATTTTTCAAAAAGACATGAGTAAGCACTCAACCAGAAATTCAGTGGTGCACTAACGTGAGACCAGACAAACTTCTGCTCAACAGACACTTGCTGAGCAATAACTACGTGTCTAGCACTGGTGACCAAAACAGAACACAAGGTCTGTTTGTGAAGCTTGTATTTCAGTGGGAAAATAATAAATATACAACTAAACACACACACGCACACACACGCACGCACACATACAATGTCAAATAGAAGTGAAATGAAGAAGAATGAAGTAGGGTGAGGGTCAGGGGGAAACACACTCAGTACCTGCTTTGCTGATACACCTGACACAGCTCTAACGCTGGAGTAGGGGCATCAGTAAGATGAGGGACTAGCCCTATGGGTCTCAGGGGGAGTATTGTTGAAGGCAGAGGAAAGAGAAGGTGCAGATAACCCGAGGGACAAACCTTGGTGACTTATTCAAGGAACACTGAGAAAACCACTGTGGCTGGAAGGGAGTGAACTAGAGGGAGCTTACAGGAAACTCAGTTGGAGAGGCAGTGGGCAGAGGGTTTGAACCGACTCTAAAGATCTGAGCCTGTTATTACACAGATTTGGGCGGAAGACTTCCAAAAGCTATTTAGCCAAGGTAATTCTTTTAATAAACAACAGCAAATGTGAAATATTAAAAAAAAAAGTTAAAGCCATTCTGATTCATATAGAAATTTGAAGTTATTTTGAAAATTTTCACTATTATAAATTAATGCTTCCATAAGCTGAGCCCTGTGGATACATTTTTTTTTTTTTTTTTTTTTTTACTGCTAACAACTTAATATTCCAGTTTTTCATTTGTGGGAGTTTGCATTTTAGCCTGCAGTATTTCTCTCTAAGTGTGGGCAAAACAAAGTAGATATTTTTCAGGGAAGCCAGACTTTTACAAATTAAAAAACAAACAAAGAAAAGCCCTACAAATATCAGTAGTAATCCCTCTTTAAGGTTGAGGGATATGATATTGCTTGATTCAGTTTATCACCCCAAGTGTTTAATGAAAACATATTAGGATCATAGCTCCTTTGGGAATAAATACAATCCTAATCGAAAAATAGATGGTCCCTGCTTTCTCAGAGTTTTGCAGTGTAGTTACCATTTTTGAAGTGGTCCCTGTACTAGAAACGGAAGCAAAATGATGTTAGGGTTTTACAAGTGTAACAAAATTTGAATCCCATTATAGTCAGAAGATCTGGGTTTGCTGCTGGTCTCCATCACCTACCAACTGTACGTGACCCTGAGCAACTCAGGTATCTTAGGTGTTTTCTTATCTATAGAATGAGGCTACTAATACTTTCATTATCATTTCAATAGGAATAACAACATTGTTATAGCAAGCAAGATAACTTAAGTAAGATAAAGTGATTAGAAATAATAAGCTTTGTTAAGGAGTGAGGAAGTAGAATAATAACATCGATGATAGCACTACTATTAATAGAAACAGTACAATATGGGGATTAAAGGAGCTTGTGTTCAGGTCCTAGCTTTTGTGTTTATTAACTTCAGCCAAACTTCTTACTCTCTTCAACCTTCAGTTTTTGTCAAAAGTGAAATGAGAATATTGGTGGTACCGACCTCTCAGAATTGCTGATAGACTTTTTTTTTTTTTTTTTTTTTGCTGAAAGACTGATTTGAGATAATGCCCATGAAGTGCTTACCAGAGTGCCTGCCACATCTTGAATGAACAGTAACCTTTAGCTTTTAAGGGTGATGAAGATGATAATGATGATGATGATTACACTGCTCATGAGCCATGACTGTAAACAACAGGAACTACTTCTGGTTGATTTAAGCTGAAAGGGAATTTATTAAAACACTGTTGGTAGCTCACAAGGGCCCCAGGTGAAGGACTGGAAAATCAGGTTCTGAAAACAGGCAAGAACTGCAATCCAGGGAACCAACATCACAGGCCAAGTCACACTTCTGAAGCAGGTGGGGACAGCACTGAACCCACGATGTCACACCTTGCACGGCAGCCACACACCAGAGATGAGGGGGATTTGCCACGGGCGCCACTGGAAACCTCTTCCTGCAATTCATCCCTTGTCTTTCTTTGAGTCACTAGGCTGCTTGTCTCTGACAAGCAAAGCTTAAGCCACATGTTTGTTTCTCCCACAAAAGCTCAGAAGAGAATTTCCTGCAATGCACAAGCTTCCAATTATGAAAAGCCACAAAAAGAGAAAAAGCCCACTAACATGCTGAGGATTAGAACTGGTGAGGATAACAAACAGCCATGACATTTACAGATGGCCCTGAACGGCGGCAGAAGAGACCCATTGGTTGCCGCTGTTTCGGCCGCTGCCTGGCGGGTGCTTCTTGCCCTGCCTCCTGGACCACATCGTAAATATTCAGCAGAGAGCCTTTGGGATTCTCTGTGAACCCTGCGCCATTTTCTTCTGGCAGCAGATGGCATGAAAGGGGCTTCTTATCATAAACCATCGTTTATGAAGAGTATTATCATTTGACAGAATTCAGGAGCAGCAAACCAAGTGGCATGTCTCTGTTTTATAACTAATCCTGGTGGGAAATGACTTTCAATCAAGTATATAAAAAGTTAAAAGAGCATTATTAGACATACTGCCTTAGTGTAATCTATAGTAAAATATTTGCAATTTTTGGTAAAGTATTATATTCCCCACAAAATTCTGCTCTAGATCCTGACCTAACACACGAACGTGCCTCTGGCGGCTCCCTACAGTGTTTCCTAGCCTTCAATTGCCAGCTCCTCGGAGAGCGGTGCACAGTGGGTAACTCATCATTACTGTTCTAAAGCGGCCTCGGAGACCTCTTCGTTTTTCAGTGACTGAGCACCAACCAAAGTACGTGACCCAGCAAAAAATTCCTGATGTTCTTCGACAGTACAGATGTCTTCCTTGTCTGGAAAGAGAAAGATCAACCCAGACCACCGCTTTCCAAATATAGATCCTAAAAACAAACGTTGCTCACCCTACATACACGTGGTTCAACTGGTTAAAATAATTTGAAAGGTGTTATTTCACTCATGGTACACTTTTTGCTAAAAACAGGTTTCCTGGTGCTTAGGTCTTTCCTCCTCTGGTGCTAGAAAAATTATGCTTGGTTATCCTGTTTTTCTGATTCCGGAGATGCCTGAGAGTCTGAATAATGCTTTTTAACAGCTGAAGGGGCTAGGAGAACAATTTATCATGAGTTCATAAGAAAATATACCCCTTCCTCCCCCAAATAAGGATATGTAGAAACAAAATACAAGTGACTGGGCACAGCTAAAGATTGCCATTATACCCACCATTACTCTGAACACTGATAATGAAAAGAAAATGAATATCATACATAAACAAACACCTCCTTTTGCTTTATGAATCCTACCTCAGGGAATTAAATGGCTCTAGGATATGAGAGAATTCCATCTCAAAAATGCAAAAGAAATAACAGAATTAGAAAAACACTACAATTTTTCAATCCACAATAAACCAGTTTATTTAAGTAAATGGTCATCAGATTATGGTAAGTCATTAAGTGGAAGTCAATAAAAACTTAGTGAGACATGTAACCCTTCAAGCATAATAGATTTAAAAACTCAAATTCTTCCTGAATTTGATAAGTTTTAGCTCTACAATTCCAATCCACAAAAAATACAGTCACGATAAATAAGTGCAACCACACCCCTAGTAAACAATCTGCCAAAGCCAGAACGCAGAGCAGCAGGTCTTCCATGGATTTTTAGCGCATCAGTGGCATAAAAATGGGAGTGGGGAGGGACAGTGTTCTATCTTTAAAAAGACAAACAATAACTTTGTTATTGACAACCCAAGCATTAATTCTTAAGGAGTAACAACTTAATTCCATTAATGAACCTTGCTTAAATGCTAATTTGAATAAATCAAGAATAAATAATTTCATTACAGATTTGGTATTAAACCAAAGAAACTGGAGCTGATTTTGTTTTATGTTGGTAATAGCATTGTGCTATGTAAGACAATATTTAAAAATGCACATTAAAATATCTTAGAGTAAAACAACAGTATATCTGACATTTGCTATAAAATATTCTAGAAAAAAAAAGAATTAGATGAAAGAAGAATGCAAAAATATTGATGGTTATTGCAGATGGGTGCGGTTTGTTGATTCTATTTTTGGGTATGTTTAGAAATGTCCATACTAAATAGCTAAAAATGACTGAAATATGAAATCTCTCGGATATGATTTACAAACAAACCATAGTAACAGAGGCAGAGACAACCTCAGTCTACAAGAATTTGCCAGTGAAGCCAGTAACCCTTCCACCCAGCCTCTGACTCAGCCATGCACACACATGCAAATCCAGGGCTGTGCGGTTCATTTTACCAGTTCACCGAAGTCGAGGAGGAGAGTAAATCAGAACTGCTCTGTGGCAAGCAGTTTGCAATGTGACATTTGTGATAAAGAACAGGCAAGAAGTCAGGGCATCTATGCCCTAACAGATGTCTCCTTTTTCTAAATAAACCTGATTCATGCAAGCAAAAAGAGAAATTACTCAATGACCTAAAATGTACAAGTGAAAACCAGTGCATGTGCTCATAGGTGAGGAATATGTGCAACCTTGTCATGTCTTTGTAAGACAAGTATTCTTTTTCACTGGACTCAAATCGAGACCGGTCTGAGCAACCAATTGAAAAGATCCTTTTATTTCTTCTTATTTTTGTAAGAAGTAGAACTTTTTTTTCTCTACCACACAGAATCTTAGGACACAGAATAAGACGAGACTACTCAGACTGTGAAGTCAGGAATCATGAGTTTCATACACTTCTCTGCCTCTCATCAGCTACATGAGCCTGTAGATGCGTCATCTATAAAATGGGCATAATTGTAACTACAATGTTTTGTGAGACTTAAATAAATAAGGCCAGGATATATTTAGTGTAGTTCTAGACACGTCATAAGCCTTCAATGACGAAAAGCTTTTAACAATACTTCTTTAGCAGACATCTCTAGATTTTGCCTGTTGGGAAAACATGCCGCCTTCCTTTGGCATCTAGATCCTGATTTTCCTTTGGAAACCTTCCCTTCTACACTTTTTATTGTTGGATCCTCTTGTCCATTCCCAGCATAGCCATGAGTTCAGGCCTGATCAGTCAGACTTCATTGTGTCGGCTATAGCAGGGTTTCCCAAGTTTAGTACTATTAAATTGGGAGCTGGGTACTTCTTTATTGTGGGGGACTGACTTGTGCATTATAGGGCGTTTAGCAACATCGTTGTCCTCCACCCACTAGATGCTGGGAGCATGCCCAAGTTGTGACAACCAAAACTGTCTTCAGGTCTTGCCAAATGTGCCAAATGGAAATCCATTGGGTGGTACGGATTGGCTCGGGAATAGGGCATGTAACTCTAATTGGTCCAATCGGAGTCAGTTATTGAAATGACCTGGTAGGAAATTACACTGGGCCTGCTCAGAGAGGGAGTTGTCAGATCAGAACGACAATGGATTTCTCGCCACTATGTGGCCAGGCCTTTCCTAAAACTGAAATAGAGTAGAGTGAAGAGAGAGAAAGAAAAAAATATTAGTCTTGGTGCTCTTGTGTAAAATCCTTTATTCAGCCATTTCTGAAGCAAGATAGCCTTGGACTTTTGTAATATCATGAAGCGACGTGCTCGACTTAACTTCCTCGGTCAGTGTGAGCTGGGTCCGAAGCCCTTACAACACAGACGTTAGCTGCGCTGCAACTGCAGGTTCAGAGTAAGAGCTGAGATTCGTTCAGGATTCTGTGAGGAGGATGGAGGTGAGCAGTTGTTAACATTTTTGTGGCACAGATCCCTCCCTACTAATGTTTGAGACAAACTTTGGAGGCCCTCTCTGAAAACATGCAGAGAAAAGCATAATTTTGTACCTGATTTCAGAGGACTCGGGGGCAGCTCCCCCAGGCCCTAAAGACTGTAAATTTCAGGTGTGAGTTTTATGTCCTAAAACAGGTTCTGATGCCAGCAAATAGCCTAATAGATTCCGACTACTTTAATCAGGTCTCTAATATTTCTTTTTTAAAAAATATTTCATTTTTATTTTTTAGAGAGGGAAAGGGAAAGAAAAAGAGAGGGAGAGACATAGAAATGTGTGGTTGCCTCTTGTGTGTCCCCCTCCGGGGACCTGGTCCGCAACCCAAGCATGTGCCCTGACTGGGAATCGACCCGGTGACCCTTTGGTTCTCAGGCTGCTGCTCAATCCACTGAGCCACACCAGCCAGAGCTAATATTTCTTAAAGATATAGAACAGAGTTCAAAGATATGTTCGGCAGCCCCCAGAGTCCCCATTCTCAGTGTCAAGGCTGGAAGGTGATCAGAATGAAAAGATCATTTGTTTCTGTTGAGTTGAAAAGAGACAGTCTTATGCCCAGCGGTGGTCACTATTCCCTGCCACAGTGAAAAGCCTTGACAATCAGAGGAAGCTTCTCAGAGCCTCCTCTGACCGCTGGCAGGGAGACCACGCGGCGCGGCCCTTGGGAAAGGCGCACGCGAGCAAACAGCTGCCTGGGAGCAGCGGGTCCCAGGCCCTGCTATCACCTTGAGCAACGACGGAGCCCAGAGATCTGTTTCCTGCTGAAGAACTGGAGCATCAAATAGAGGGCCTCCTCAGCTTCTTACTTTGGGAAGAGCCTGCAGATTTACCAAATCGCTTGAAATCAGCTTCTGCTTCACCTTCAAAACAGGTCTTCGTTCTCATGGCTCCAGCAGACATGCTAGCCCTTTAGTTCCTGTGAACATTGTTGGCAGTTTGAAGCAGAGGGGGCATACCCTGCCTTTGTGCTGGGCTTCTGAGTTCCTTCTTGTCACTGCACACACTTCCATTACATGGCTCCTGTGACCTCACGGTGATGTGAGGCTAGAACACGTAGTTCCATCACTAGCTTCCTGTACTAACCTATGTTATGCCTGAGCCTCGTTGTTCCCATCTCTACAATGGGAGCAGGCTGAGGGATCCCTCCACACATCCTCAGTACCTCAGTGCTCAGGGCAGAGGGGCCACGCAGTGTGGTAGGGAAGGCTGTTATCTCCATCTGGGGAAGCTGACACCCAGAGACGGGGTGTGACTTGCTAGCAGCTTCCTGACAATGTGACAGGGAGCCAGGCTTCAGGGCTGTCTTATCTTCTTGGCAATATCACCTACATAAATCTTCGTCCTGCCTCTGCAGTAACGTGGCCTGATTAACTGCCTTTAAGGTTGGACGTGAAAGTTGCTATGTCTTTAGGCAGCATCTTTAGCTGAGAACTCCAAAGGAACGTTCTCTGTGAGGCACCAGGACGATCAAAGCCTTTCGACATCCTGAGATTTTCTTGTTCACTGGCTTTTAAAATGTGGTGCAAGTTGCAGAAACTCAGATGCTTCCTTGTTATCTCTGGTTTCTTGTGAGCATCAAGTTCCTCGTGGATGTCTCTTATTTGGAATCCCTGCTTCCTCTGACCATGACCTTGGATGTGTCTCTCTTTGTGGCTGTTTCCACTTCTGTAATTCTCATTAAACAAATGTGGAGTGGAGCCGTTTCCCTTCATTCCCCTACATGCCTGCTACATACTTTACATATCAGACTTTTTTAAGAGTCAGGATAAAGGTAGGGCAATTTGTAGTGTTTTATTAAATTTTGAGTCCCTTATTTTTAAGTGGCAAATACTTGGTAGGAGACAGCATAGGTTTCAAAATCATTTCCATCCTGTCAGATGACATTGGTCACTCGATGCACTGGTACCTTGTTCTCCCTCACTGCTCTGATAAAACACCCAACGTACCCGAGAGCGACAGAGCTAGGTAAATCCACACCCGTCCAATGGAAAAAGAAAAAGTTCGTCTAATTACCACGTCTACCCTCTTCCGCCTTCGGGCTAAGAGCTTTGGTGGTATTATCTGATCGTGGAAGTGGAGCTAAATAAAAGACACAAAGGTTATTACTTTTTCTGGGCAACAATACATTTATAAGTAAGAATGCTTTCTGGCCGTCCAGCTGGCTGATAAACAAGGCCACAACCTATACGTACAGTTTATTACTTAATTCTTCATCTTCCTCACCTGCTAAAAATACGAGATCAAGCCTAGATCTCCTCAGTGCAATAAATACTACTTTGACTTATTAAGTGGTCAAGAGGTAAATGTGGCATTGCAGTTCTTATAGTGACTTGGGGGCAAGGGGGACTGTATTAGATGGTATTTTGGTCAAGGGACCCCGGAATACCATAATTTTGCCCAAATGATAGCCTGCCTGCCTTTCTCTGAGGTTCTTAATAGAACTACAAATGGCAAAAATGACACCTAAGTATCCCCCTGCCCTTATCCTGAAGCTCTGCAGGTGGAGATTTCCGGGAAGCGTAACTACAGCGCCTGCCTTACACCTAAGGCCTATGGAGATGGCACTCCTCCCTGGGGATTGGTGCCCCACAGATGCTCCAGAATCTAGCCCCTCTCCTGCCCTCTGCTATTGCCCGGCTACTACTGCCCATCACACAAAAGGTCTATGAAACACATGGGAGACCTCAGATGAATGCACCTTATTCTCATCATCTTGTTTTGCAGTCACTTCTCCTGCTACAGAAAAAGGAGGTTGATAACACAGCTATCAGAAAATATCTCGGGCAGTAAGATATTAATTGTGAAATACCTTACATAACAATTGAGCATGGAGGAATAATTTCTCCTGCTATATTTTAGTACTTAATGTACTCTGGCAAGCTGTGAAGAGGCCCCTCTCTGGGAGGCAATGTTAGTTTGAGGTTCCATTCCCAATATTGCATATGATTAACGTGCATGAGAAACTCAATTCAAACAAAGTGCATTGAATATTAAAAACGAGCTACACATATACCATGGGAATGAGTTTTAAATGAGACAGCACCAACGAAATTTGTGAATGAATTATTATCATCAATTTGAAGCATTTTAAAAGCTTTTATTGTTAGGTTGCTTGGCTTTAAAAGGTATATTAGAGATGTAAAAATATGTTAATGCAACACAGCCATGACTAAAAGATACTATTTCATTTCATTTCTACTTTATGCATACAGCATAAAGATAAAATTTCATTACCACACTGGCCCAGGGCAGGGTAAAGAAGTGGAAGAAGTCAAGTTTGGGGGGCGGTTCTCAGCCTCTTTTTTTCTGAACTGTTTGCTTTCTTTATGGAATTAAACTATCTCCTTTCTGCTTGCTGATCACAATCTACTTTCAGACAAAGCTCTGAAATGAGTCATTTCAGGTAGTTTAAATTTTGGTTCCTATATTTCCTGCCCAAGAGGGATTTTTATGTATTTTGAGATTTTTGACTTTGTGGTTTATTAATAATTTCAAGCATGCACACACATGCACATACACCTCCCCGCCCCCAAAGAACAACAGCAAAACCAAACCAGATCGAAGAGATTTTCTCAGATAAAAGGATCTTCTGTTTACTCAAGATAGTTACATTCCTGGGAGGGGCTCTCTGCTTCTGGAGTTTTAGTCCTATTGGTAAAACTAAAGAATGTCCACATTGCAGCTCAAACCAACACCTTGCCTCAGAGTGACAAGATATTATCTTCCTATTTTATATCCTTATCTGAGAAATAATAAGTAGATCAAACCCTAACAGAACAGATTTTTCAAAGGCCTTGTAAATACATCATCTACTCCTAAATCCCACTGGCAAATTATTTTCTTCAGAGTTTAGGGGATTAAGAGGCTGAAGGGGACCCTTGGTGACATCAGAATGCATCCAAGAGTTCCCCTGCAGCTCATTCTCTCCATCTGCTGAGATGCATTTAAATAAAAAACTTAGGCCAAAGTTCTAGACAAACTAAATGGGTTGTGTTATTGCAGGTCGATGATGACTATCATCCCTAATCATCAGGAATGACCCAGAAGAAGGAATTTTATTTTGCCAAATTCCAAAGCACATTTAAGTCCCTCCGTTCCATAGTGCGAGACGACAAAAAAACGGCCCGTATTTAGTCAGCGAAGTCTAAATAATTTGCATTTCTTGGATACACTTGTTAAAATGACCTTAATTGATGCCAGTGTACTGGCATGAGGAAGGCAGCGCCCACTGCCCCCTTTGGTAATCGATCAGGCATATTTTCTATGAGTCTGAGTTCCTAGAGAGAGAGAAGGTGCACTTTCTGCGTGGAATCAGCGCTGAGCTTGGGGCTTGGGGACTATTCTGCAAATGTTCCAGGTAATTCATTTCCAATAGAGTGTCCCCATTACGGTGACCCCAGAGGCAACATTTGGGAGTCATTATATTGTCTGACAGTTGAGAAGTGGGTAAGAGCATATGCTTTGGGGCAAGACAGGCCTTGGTTCAAATTCTGTCTCCTCTGATTACTAGCTGCGTGTATTGCTTAGGGTCATACTAGTTGCTGTAAAAAACTCATTCCTAAATCTCAGTGGTTTAACACGGCAGACATCTGTTCTTTTATGAAAAGACAAAAACAAGTACTCCTGATAGGTTAGTCCTCCAAGGAGTGATGCAAGGTTCCAGGCTTATTCACCTTGCCATTCTTCCATTCTCCACGATGGCTTCAGAAGTTTACGGTAGAAGAATGGAGGGTTGATGACAGCATATTATTGGGTGGCCAAAAAGTCCATTATGCTTTGTCCGTAAAATAAGACACCTTTTTCATTTGCACCAATAACTTTATTGATTTGGACATTTTGAGAATGTCGGCTATCTCCTGCTATTGGCTTCTAGTGGGTAGAGGCCAGAGGTGCTGCTAAGTATCCTCCAATGCATAAGACAGCCCCACAGCAAAGAATTATTTTACCCAAGATGTCAATAGTACCAAGAAACTTCAGAAACCACTTTTGACATGTCTGAGCAGTCACAGAAGCTTCTCCATACACTGCACAAATCTTTTTTTTTTTTTTGCATTTCAGTTGCATTTTTACCTTTCTTGAAATAATAAAGCATAATATGCCAAAAATGTTGTGTATCTTCTTCCATCTTCAATATTAAAATGGCTGCACAAGAATTCACCAATTTTGATACATTTTTAAATAAAATGCATGCTGATATGACAGCTGTCACAATACAATCTAGTAAAACTGTTTCAAATGAAGTTAAAGACAACTAAGTGCTACTAGAGCCATCCTACAAAAAAAAAATAAAAATAAAAAAATAAAAAAACTAAAAGAACTTTTGGGCCACCCCGGTATTATGAGTCAAGCTTGGCAGTGGCATTCCTCACTTCTCTCAGAGGGCATTGGCCAGAATCAGGACCACGACTACAACTAACTGAACAGGACAGCCAGGAAACCTACTGACTGCATCTCCAGAAAGAGAACAAAGGAGATTGGGTCACGAGGTAGGCTGGCCCTGTGTGCAACGCTTAACCTCTCTGTATGATTTTCCTCATCAACAAACGCAGTTATAAAGACTTACATCATCTGGATTGTTGTAAGAGGTCATCACAGCATCCTGCAAATAGCAGTAGTGGCTATTCTAACTAATAACATTTCACTGAACATTTCCTCTCTGTTGGGAAAGATTTCATTAATTCTCATTTTTCGGCTATTGAGTATCAAATACTTATTCACAATTTGAATGCGTTATTTGAATATGTGACTCCTCCACCCCTATCCTAGCTGGATTAAAAGAAAAGCAAGAAATTTGAAAATGGTAGTGTCAAAGGACATCGAATTTAGGCATGTTCAAATCAAATGCAGTAGAAGGAAGAAGAGTTTTAAGACTGACTAAAGCAGTACTCTTTCTGTGATCCTAAGGATGAAAAAAGGCTTGAACAATTTTGCTGGAACTTTCCATCACCTACTCACAATAGGCACGGTGAAGAATCTGTCTAGAAAAAATCGTAATGCTTTTGTCGGAATTTCTTCCTCCACTTTTAAGCTGCTTTGTATCCTTTGGATAAGATATAAAAAGTTGGTGTTTCTAGTTGCTGATCTCAGAAAAACTAAAACGCTAGACATTTTTTCTTTTCAAAATTATAATCAGGTCAAGGCTAGTTAATAGAGCCCCTCATGTTATATCTACATACACAAAACTTTGGCTTCATTTTGATTGGTTGAGAAAACAACCCCACAATATATCATACTTCTAATTTGAACTAAAGTTTTCAAAGGTTACCAGGGAAACTGGTTTATAACTTGTGAAGGGATATAACCTTAGGTTCTTCTCTGGTGGGGAACTCTGCACCCTGATGGTTATGGGACCAGTTATGTTTCCTTTAGGGGATGCTTCCTCTTGGCTTACATCAGAAGAATATCAGCTTTGGGCTTGTTTTTATGAATGATTTGCACTGGCCCTTGGGACAGAATCTTATGATGAGAATGATGTATTCACGAACTAGAAATAAATTACCAACCAAAAACAAGTAAGACAAGCCAGGGAAGATCTGGTTACCCCAATGGACCAAGGATGGAAAACACTGGAAAGAAGACCACATTCCACACTTGAGGGGACAACGTTCTTTTGAGGGGGCGTGGAGGTGCTATGACAAACTGGTATCGTTAAGGAGGTTTGGCTCCGTGCAAGACGTGAGGATGGCTTTGTAAAGTAGACCTGGAACCTGAATACTTAGCTCAGATGGTCCACGAGCGGGCCAGAAGGCAGGGGCTTGAAAGCATAGGACCATGCCACCCTTCTGATTTCAGTAGAGGTACCAGGCGCTCTAGGATATGGTTACTGTTTCTCTCTTAAGCCTTCTCCCTCCCATTTCCTGTCATTGAACTCTGAACTCCTGCCAGACTGAAGCATTTGCAGGCTCACAGATCTCTCTTATTTCTATGCTGTTGTATTGAGATTTCTCTAAGCACAGATCCAGTCCTTCCTTCTTCTGGCGGCCACCTCCTACTCATCCCTCAGATCTTGGCTTAGCTGATGCTTTGTACAGGTGGCCCTCCCTGTCCCTCCAAGAGTGAATTACATGTTCTTTTTGCGTTTTCCCACTTTATCCAGTGCAATTATGAGTTGCCTGTAGGCCTTTGCTAGCTTTTGTTTTCCTGGAGTTTAGAAAATAGGTTAACTTATCACTGTGTTCTCCCCGTATCTTACAAAGAGCTGTGGACACAGTAGGTTTTGATAACTTTGTTGAGTGAATAAAGGACAAAAGAATTTGCATTGCTGTGTGCAGCTGAGGCTATGCTATGCATCTGATCCATTGCCTTTGCTGAAGTCTAGCTTATTTCAAATACAGCTGGAGCTCTTTTGAGATCTCCCTAAAGATGATCGATAAGGTAGTCTGACACACTGAAAACTATGCAATGGTTTAGAGGGCATTTGACTCAAAGAAAAAAAAATCATTGTCTCCTCTGTCCCTTGCTTATATAGTTCTCATTTTTCAAAAGCACTTTCTGCTTACCTCAGTCATGCAGAGCATGAGTAAACTATGTTTACAAAAATACGCTATAATCTAGAGATGAAACTGCTCCGTAAATGGAAAACCCTGCACTATTATCTTCAGTCACCTTTGGAAGTTTTGCATCTGAAGAGCATCAGTTTGAAAATCAAATTATGCTCCATTTCATAATTCTAGCTCATGATTTAAACAGCGTCTGGGCCAGCAGGTTTTGCATGAAGACCGCACTTGTGTGCAAGATGCTGCCCTGTGCTCCTGTCTAAATATTCCTTCACTGAGATGAAAGGTTAATTACTAGCTGTTCTAATGATTTGTTGTTATTGATTTAAATGCTCCATTTGTTTCAATCATATTTGTACAATTTTATGCTACAATAATTCCCTTTAACCCTGTAAAGAAATTACAGTTTCCCCATCAAATAATGTTTTCAAAAGGCCTAAAGAAAAGGCAGTAAAAAAAAAAAAAAAAAAAAGGAAAATAAGAAAGCCAAAGCCCTTTAGGAAACCCCCTCAACAGAAAGTTTCTCATGGTGTTTGAATGATCACCACTCCGTGTAAAACCATTATCTTGCATTTTTGTTCTCGAAACAAGACCACACATATTTAAAGCTTAACTTTACGGCTGAGAAAAAATGGGGAAATGGGAGTTAAGTGATTGCCCTTGTATACCTAGAACAACAGAAAAATACAATCAAAGGTAGGACTATAATTTAGATCTTTTAAATCTTGTGTTATTTTCCCAGTTGGACACCCACACACAACAATAACACAGGAGGAAACCTCAGAAGCACTGAGAACAACAAACATTGTGAATACATGGAAATGACACTTTTTTGCTTATTATCAAAGTACGGTTCAGCTTACGGAAGTAATTTTGGGGAACAACTTTATGAGTAAAATTCCCCTTCCTTTTTGTTTTTTAGATTGGAAGATAAAATAAGATTTGAAGGCTCCATGCGATACTCAATAGTGGATCTTTTCAGGAGAAGAAAAGAGGCTGAAGCGATTGGAGACCCTGCAACTTTACTAGTATTTAATGTCTAGATGTGAGATTTTAAAGTCTTCTTTTCTGATAAGTCCTCTGAGATGTGCCATCAGGAGAGCTAACTAAAACCCATTTAAATGTACTGGGTGTCATCTTACTTTTTGGTCTTACATGCACTTTATATATTGTAATGATTTATTAAGAATGAAGGCTAGTTCAAATCTCCATCATCATGTAGGTTATTCAAATATATGCTTTTTCCACTGGGTTGCTGAATGGCTCAAATGACTTTCCATGAAGTCCTTTGCATGGTACCTCGCATACAGTAAACTTCACAAATGGGAGCTATCGTGCCACGACTAGTGCTGCCCACTTAAGGGATGGAGCTAACAGAACCTCACAGGAAAATGCCTGCATTATGTGGTTAACCCTATAGAGTATTTCAATTACAGTAGTCCCTCTCTATATCACGGTTCACTTATCGCAGCCTCACTGTATCGCGGGATTTTTAAAAATATTATATTTAATTATTTATTGCGGATTTTTTACTGTATCGTGGGATTTTGTGGTACTGTATATGCATGTTGTTAAAATTATGTAGATTTAAGAGCGTAGACTAAATCTGAGGCTCCTACTTTGTGGGGCAGTCTGGAATGTAATACCCGTGATAAGTGAGAGAATACTGTACTTCATATCTTCTGTAAACTTACTGTGTGGATAAACTTTAAGGATCACTCTTTTGAAATGGTTACCTTAGCTCTACACTTACTTCAGTGATGCTGCTATTACCCCAAATGTTGACCTCGGTCACCCCTGGGACCTGGAGAGCCAGCTAATAAACCTGTTGAAAGCTGGCCTCACCGCTCTACAACTATGTCCGTACATCCACATGGTATTGGGGTTTGTTTCTGAGGGAACAAGTGTTTTCACACCTAATTACTGCAAACCAGTGTGTCCTTAACTGACTTTGAAGCCGAAAAAAAAAATCCTTTTGTGACTTAAAAATAGTGAGGATCAACCAGGAAAGCAGAATGCTTAGTTAGGCCTGGGAGGCAAGCACTTTTCTCTGTAATTTAACCAATAAGTAATTATCAACCAATTTTATTTTCTACACCATTTGGAGCATTGCTTTCTAGTCACCTGCTGGCTTCTCCAGGACAATTTAGAGAAACAAATACCAAGGCAATAGTGGGTTGACTTCAATTCTCTTTCTTGCTTGAGAATTAGATTTCTTCTAGAGAATGATAGAAAATTGTTAATCAGTCCAGCTGAAACCCAAATCACCTCTTTTCAGTCCAAGTTCCCTGTCCCTTCATTTCCCTTTAGGTTTCAGTTCTTCTTTTTTTTTTTTTTTAACATTTTTAAAAAAGTCACTTTTTGCTGCCTTGAGACTCAATATTAGTAGAAAATGCTTGCCTTGCTCAAGTACTTTTGGTTTCAAGTCAGGGAAATCCACTCAAACTACACTAAGTCAAGAGAGCAACTCAGAAAGGAAGCAAGTCTACCATAAGAAACATGGGTGGTCCCGTCTTCAAAAGGGTGGGAGCAAGAACGCACAGCAGGCAGGTACCGTCCGTCCTCACAAAGCTGGCTGTCTCTCTGGAGCCACACGATATTTTGACCCTGCTGTTCTCCTTTGTCTCTTTCCATTTTGCCCCTTGCAGAAACCCCTTTCTCTTCCTCCCCTGCCCGTGACGCAAAACGACTGCCCCGTGTTCCGCCAGCAAATGCCTCCGCAACTCAAGCAAAAGGAGGAGGTGACCAGCGTCTTGGATACCAATTCTAAACTTCGAGGCAAGGGATTGGAATTAACCCACGAAGGTCAAACACATACTGGGTCCAGTAACTTTCTATCAGGGAGAAGGGACTTTTATGACACAGACAGGACATGAGTGCCACCCCCCAACTTCTCCTGGTCTCCATGGGTAGAGGCCACACAGAATGCGGTATGGACCAAGAAGACACCCTGTGTGATGTCCAGCATGCTGTTCTCCAGTTTGAAAACATCCTTTCCCATCCGTATTCGCCCCTAAAAAGGTTTTCCCACTTTATCACCTCAGGGAGAATTTGAAGATGGTAACTCCTGCCAGAGCTATTCACATTTCCAAAAGCAAATGAAGACATTATAGCTAATCTCTGGGAGGCTCACTGCGCAGCCAGGTGATGCCCGAATCATAAATCAATTCTGTTAAAACAAAGCCACCCAGACTAGCGTCTCACGGCTGCGCTGACAGCCTCTCTGCCGTCTTTGCTTTCTGAGACTGTTGAGCTGACTTCATGGAACATCAGGGGCACCTTCCAGTCAATAACAGCTTCCTTCTGATGCAAATACACCCCACAGCCACATCCACAGATGCATTTTTTTAAAAAAAGAAGTAGCACTTACATTATGTCTGAAAAGAACTGGCATGCTAGCTAACAACCACCAGACAGCATTGTACTCTATAGTTCAATTGTTGGTCGGTAAATAATTGTCAGCCCTGGTGACAGAGGAGGATGTCCAGTGTGGCCCACACCCTTAGAGAGATCACGGTTTAGTGGAAGGGAGGGTTAAGCAAACAGGAAGATGATAAGAGGCAGGATAAGAGTTTTAGGAGAGAAGGGAAAAAAATGCTTGGGAGGAATGTTTTCTGTGATAGAACCTGAAGAATGTTTTGGGGTTGAAGTAGAAAGGAAAGAGTAAAGAAGGTAAAAGGCATTAATGGAGATTAGATATTTATTAAAGAAATGGCTGAGCGCCGGGCTTCGCGATACGCCCTGGGGATACAATGGGGATACAGTCTCTGAGTTTTCCATCGAATGGGGAAGCCCAAGAGTGATCAAAACATAAGATATACACCGTGATGAGGGCCAGGGAGGAAGAGTATGAGGGAAAACCAGCTCGTCAGAAGAGGGAGAGGGCTTCCATCCTTTCTGCTCAGTTAGCTGAAGGAGAACTAGACCTAGGAGTTAAAGGAGGGGAAAGAAGAGACACTCAAGGAATCAGAGTGAGTGGAAGAGGGAGCTCTGGAGTCCTGGCACGAGACCCGCTGGAGAGGTGAGCGGCATCCCCACTGTGCCGAGTTCCGAGGGTCAGGTTCAAGCTTTTGGCTTGGACATAACTGCAATAAAATCCCACCAAGAGTTAGGCAAGAGCAGCGTGATGACTGCATTTCATTTTTGAAAGCTCACACTGGCTACTGTGGAGAGCATAGTAGGGGCTATGAGTGAGGAAGAAGAGAGCACGGATTTAGCGAACTGAAGATGATTCTGTCTGATTGGAAGTCAAGAACGGTGCGGATGGAGAACAGTAAGATGTGAAGCTAGAGGGGTAAACAAGAGGAGATCAGCGTGCATTGTGGGAAAATATGTATAAACTCTGATTAACAATGGTACCCTTTGTCAAAATTTGTGACAGAGACCTTAACCAAGACAGGAATAGGAGGGCCTGCAGGAGCAGCCCACACACCCTAGGTCAGTGGGAAAACCCCTCCAGGAAGAATTCTGTGGTTATAACAGCGCTCTGTGGTTACTCCAGTCCCTCCCCTTAGCTTCGCTTTCCTCTGAAAAGAATTTCCTTCTTCCTGCTCTCGGGGGACTTGCTTGTGGCTTGCCTTGGCTGCACATAGCCAATCGCAATTCTTTATTTTTCCCTAATAAATCCCTTTTGCTTATGGAATACCTAATTGACTTTTTGTTTATGGCCGACATGTTCTTGGGCTGCCATAACAAAATACCACAGACTACGTGGTTTCAACCGAAAAATTCCTTTAGTCATAGATCTAGAAGCTGGAAAGTCCAAGATCAAGGTGCAGCAGAGTTGAGTTTCTCCTGAGGAATCTCTTCCTAGCTTGCGGTTGGCTACCTTGTCCCTGTGTGCACATGGCCTTTCCTAGGTGTGTGCATGGGAGAAGAGGTGGAGAGAGACAGAGCAAGCTCTCTGATGTCGCTGTCACCACTGCATCAAGGCCCCACTCTCGTGACTTCCATTAGCTTTACTGATCTAAAGCTCTTACCTCCAAATGCAGTTAAGTCACACTGGATGTAAGACTTCAACACAGGAATTGGTGGGGTCAGGGGAGGACAATTTAGTCGACAGCAGCCAGAAAATGTCTTCTACACTCTCCAAGTACTTTGTGTTTATGGAACCAGCCACCATGGGATTGCACACAATACCCTCTTCTCATCAAAACAACTCATCCAAGGAAAGGTGGCCTTATAAAGAAAGCTACGACAGGAAAAGAACATTTTTGGTTGTGAATCTTATGAAACAGCTAACCCCAAGTAATCTGCCTAGAGCCTATGGGGGGGTAAAAAAAAAAAAAAAAAAAAAGGAAAAATTTGTAAAGAGATTTTCATCCCTTTCTTTTAATGCCAAGCTTTGCCATTATAATTATGACTCATTTCATAAGCTAAACGTTTCCAGAAACTCATATCACATGTGCACTTGCATTAATTATTCTGATTACACATCATCTTGAAAACGTTCCACCAAAATGTTTGATCTTTCCTCCCCTTTATTTCATCTTATTTGTGAGGACTGCAGGGACAGTGCCAAATGAATAGTATCTCTCGACTAAAGTGAATTAGTGAGGCATTCTAGTTCCTATGATTTACCGCAGCAGAGAGCTGAGCTCAATGCAAGAATTCTCCAAAATGGGGAGCGGCGCATTTCCCAGCATGTTCAAGCAGAGCCTAGAAGACTCCTTGGGGGCATGAAGGTGAAGGAGAGGCACCAGAATAAATGACCTTTAAGAATCCCTCCTAACCATTCCGTTCTACTCCATGACTTATTGTCAGGCCACTTCACCTGAAGATAAATCTCTATTTTAGTTCTTAGGTTTCAATAATCTCAAGAAATTGAAACTTACTTTTCTCCTTATAGTTTTCCCCAGTCGCAGCATCTTACGTGAATATTATGCTTGTTTACCCTATTTATTCAAAGTGGACATTTACTGGAAATTAGACAGAGTTCCTATTGTGTTATTACAATATAATGTGTTTCTTGCCACAGTGCATGTCAGAGGATGGTAAGCTTCTATTTGTCCAAAATCATGCTTCCAGGTGGGACTTCCATCTCTGTTTTACAGAGGAGGAAACTGAGTGCTTTGAGTTTGAATCCGGGCAGTGAAAGGATTCTTGGACCCGATTCTAACTCATGCATATAGAGGCTTTTCCACCCCAACCAGAGACTCTCAGACACCAGCAGGGTGTCCAAGAATTCACCCCCCATTCTGCCACTATTGACCCAGAGACAGAATCAGATTCCATGGGTAAAGGGTTCAGTCCCACATGACCCCAGTCACGATTCCAGGCTGTTACCTGTGCTTCCAACGGACTGGTTGTAAATTGAAGGTTCCCACAACCTCTGTGTGTTTGATTAACTTGCTAGAATGGCTCATGGGACTCAGAAAAATCCATTTTAGTCACTAGATTACCGACTTGTTACAAAGGATATTAAAGGACCCGAATCAGCGGCCAGATGCAGAGCTACCTGGGGTGAGGTTCTAGATAAAGGAGCCTCCATCCTCATGGAACTAGGGGACAGTGCCATGTGGAAAATTTCCGGTTTCCCAACACGGGAGCTCTCCAAATGCAACAATTTTCCAAAATGGTGAGCTGCACATTTCCCAGCATGCTTGTCCCTCTTCTGGGTTTCATTACATAGGCATGATTGATTAATTCATTGGCTATTGGTGATTGAGTCAACCTCTAGCCCCTCTCCTCCCTGGAAATCAGGGGGTGGGACTGAAAGTTGCAACCCCTCTAAGGTTGGTTCCCTTGGCAACCAGCTCCCATTCTTAGGTTATTTGTAAAACCCACCTCATTAACAAAAACTGAGTTGTGGTGGAAAGGGTTTGCTATGAACAATAAGACACCTATTTCACCTTTATGACTCTGTCATGTTTTTCAGAAACTGAGGACAAGAGACCAAATATAACAAAAGATGCTCCCATTGCTCTTGTCACTCAGGAAATCCCAAGCATTTTGGGAGCTGTGAGCCAGGAACTATAAATAAGGACCAAATGTATCTGAGAAGTGTATTTTGGTTCTCTGAATGACCATAAAACATGTATTTCTTATAAAGCACACTATCACAGGCAGTCCTCAATATATATGTTTTTAGCTTTCTATAGCCATGACCTCACATAGCATGTAGAAAGTAAACAGATTTTAGAGATAAAGAGATACGAGTTTAAACCTAAGCTCTGATATTTGCCATTTAGTTCTGGGCAATTATTTAACCTCACTGAGCCTCCACTTCCTCATCATTAAAATAGAGGTGTCCTATTGAACTTGGGATAAGAGTATTAGAGACAAGTCATGAACAATGCTTGGCATATGGTGGGCACTCAAAACGGTGGCTGCTATTATTACTATCCGTCTCTCACCTCCGGCAGAGCAACCTCTGTCATAGTCCTGTTTATTCTCCTCTCCCTGCCTTGTGCTGCCTGGGGCAATCTTTCTAAACTTGGTTCCTCACTCTAAGTCTGGCCAGGACAAGACTGTGGTGAAGCTGTGCCAAGAAAGAGGCCCCTTCTGCTGATTTACTCCTGACACTTGAAGGCGCCGGCCACTTCCCATGGCCTCCGCTGCATTTTCCAGAACACGGACCCTGCATCTACACCTAGGGAGCCTGTGAACCGGCATCTTCCAGCGGATAGGAATGAGTCCTCTTTTGTTCTTTGGGTACAAAGACTCCATTAAGGGGGGATTCCTTCAAGAACTAACACTAAAATAAAGTAAAAAATACATATAAAGACGGTGCTAGCAGGAAAGGCATCCCATAAACATTTTGAATCACTTCCCACACTGTACATCCTCAGTCTAGCCCCCCTGCCTCACACACTGACATTCTCTTTGCACCAGAAAGAAAACCCTGGTCATTCAACACAGGATAAAGCAACTTAGCTAGGGGCAAGTTGGACTGGAACCAGTTTTCTGAACTCTGAAGTCTTTGGCTTTTTACAGTGAGGCTTTGCTGCCCCAATGATATTCTCATGTAGAATTTAAATCAACTCTTTTTTTTTTTTCCCTAAATTAAACCAGTCAACACCCAATTTCCTGCACTGATGGAGAGAATAATTTACAGTTGATATTGGAGTATATCGTCTAATGGGTATTAGTTTTCTAAAGATATACTTCCCCAATTACATTCAGCTTCGGGTAGCACAGTGGAATGGAATGGGCAACAGCTGAGGTGTCCGGATGTCAGAGTTATTATTTTATATACGTGGTCTACAGCGCCTACCATTTGACCTTGAGAGGACACATTTCTCCAGGATCCTCAGCATTTTTCGTTTTCAGAGTGTTCCTAAAGTTCAGAGAAATGTGCCACACTGGAGCGGGAACTTAACCCAAGGTCACACTGTGCACATTAATGAGGGTATTGCTAGCCCGGCCACAGAGCCCGGCACGTGGAAGGTGACTGGTGAGGGCTGAGTGGAAGAGGCTCTTGCCTCTGTCACTGACTAGCTGTAAAATTTAAGGCAGGACACTTCACTTCTGGATCTGCTTCTTCCTCTGCTAAATGTGGATTCAGAACATTTCCTAATTAATAATAATAATAATAGCAGCTAAAACTTCTAGAGAACGTACTTTGAGGCATGAGTCTAGGAACTTTCCTCGCTTCAGCTCCTTTATCCCAAACAACAATTCTAGGTAACAGGTATTTCACCTGCTCACTCACAGGTGAGGACACGGAGGCCCAAAGGGCCTGAATACACTGCTCCCGCTGGAGAACCATTACGTGAAGAGGCGTTCTGACCCCGCCCTCAGACTTCCAGATTTCAGTGCTCCCCACGAGGCGGTTCGCTCCCCGCACACAGCAGCACTGGTGAGAGACGGAAGAGGATGGGGAGCCTGCCACGCGGAACCCAGACGCCCTTGAGAGGGAAGGCGCCAGCCGCATTGCGCTCAGGTGTGGCAAATTCTGAGTGCCGGCCCCTGCGTCAGCCACTCAAGGTCGGCAGAGATTTTACAAAATGAGAGTCAGTTGAAATGAGTCAATCACGTGCGAGAGAATGAACCGAGAAACAGGAAGGAGATCGCCGTAAACGAGAAGCCAGCCTGGCAGCACAGTGCTTAGAGCGCAGGCTGGGGGCATCGGGACTCCCTGGGACCCTGAGTATGTTCCAGAACCCCTCTAAGTCATAACCTTCTCATCTGAAGAGTGGATAATTATAGCCCTGACCTTCCTCAGTGGTTGTAGGTGGGGTGAGATGATGCAGGGGGAGCACTGAGCCCCCAGTAAGTGGCTCGGGACATATTAGCTAATGATTTGAGGGGGAAGGGACGGAGTCAAGACCACGTCACTGTGGGTGAGCAAGAGCCTGTGACACGGGGACATGGAAGCGAAGGTGTGTTTCCCTGTGCCCGTTTCCGTGTGCCCTGATAGGTCTGACAGCGGCATGACTCCTGCGAGTGATATTTCGAGTTAGTCCCCATTGGTTTCTGGATAATGATGCAGTTTAATAAAAAGTTATCTCCCAGGATCACATCCCCGACATGTGACACTTGGAGACAATGGATGAAATGGGATGAGGGTGATGTCTTAGCTCGGGAAAGATCCGAAGAAGTTCATTGCGGCCAAGTTTAGCTTAAGGAGTCGTTCAACGTACTACTGCTTCCTCCACCTCTGCATCCACCCTCCCTCCTCCTTTAGTTTCCCTTCCTCTTCCCTGCCACTCCTTCTTTTCTCCTTTGAATTTCTCCTGGAGGGATTCAACTTACTGGCTCTTGGATCCAAACACTGTCCTAGAAACAGAGGCAGAAACATAAAAACTCTGCTTAGAGGTGAGACTGCACGATTGTGCCGATACGCAGGATTATCAGATGAGTAAAAATGGAAGAGTAATGTATCCCCAGATACCAAATCTCTAAGAGTAAAGATCAGCTGAAGAAACCAGAGCCTCACTAATAAAGGACTTTGCATGCAGAATCTAGAAGTCTTCATTTCTCTAGAATCAAGTGCATTTTTCAAAAGTCAACTAACATAGTCTGAGCCTCAGTCTACCCAGCTGTGGACAGCCTATCTGTTTCTCCCCTCCATTCCACGCACATGACAGTATGAGGTGGGGCAGAAGTAGCTTTACAGTTGTGAGTACACAAATTCTGTTCTTGTATAATTGCTTATTAATTACTGTATTGTTTTCCAATACGAACAACTGTAAACCTACTTTTGCCCACCTCTCTCTAGTGTTAAAATCCATGAAGACCCTTTTCGGCCCGCTCTGCCCCACCCATGAGCCAAACACACATTTTCCCCAGAAGCGTGGCTGACACCAGGTTATGGTGTCTAAGCAAACATCCCCACAGACTTAAACACACAGGAAGTTAAATGCAGAAGAGGGAAACCTCAGCCTTTCTGACTGATGTCAGTATCACTGGTCCCGGGCCCACTGACTGGTGGTTCTCAGCTGCACCCAGCTAAACCTCCCCCTTCTCTACGGTGACCAGCCACACTTCTGCAGATGTGTATATACTGCCCCTTATTACCCCTGACGCTACCCAGCGTGTTCTGTAGACAGAGGAAGCACCACTAAACATCAGCCACTGGTGAGGCAGACCCACAGCTCCTCACGTCCCTGCCTCTCCAATCCAGGGGAGATCCTCGGACTGACTTGGAAAAACCAAGATGTTTTCAAGGACAGATTTTCTCCCCCAAACAAGAGAAATATGACCTTTAATACCAAGCTTAAGATTCCGTGGGGCGGCGGGGATCACACGAAGACTTATAAAATTTAACATTTCTTGGTTAAAGGCTTCAGCCCGAGATCCAGTGTTCAGGCTGGGCTCAAGGTCAGTGTAACTGGCATTCCTTCCTTCCCAGTGCAAACTCACCAGTGGGAAGCTTTCTTAGTCTGGCTATGGTGACAGGCAGCACTGACACCAGAACCGAGTAGACCTTTCCATCCCTTTCAGAACAAGCCCTGGGTGTCTGAGATTTATTTTTCCAAAGGAAAAAATATATATACAATGCTACAACTCTGCCTTTTTCTTGGGAGAAGATGATGCAGCCCTAATGAGAAATCACGAGGACACAGTAAGAACAGCACCTCAATTACCCTCGGCTGATGTTCATTAGTCCCTTCCCAAGGGTGTGAGGATGTAATCAAAGAGCTCTGAAGAGGCTGAGCACTTGAACTTTTGCGCATATCCACCTGGAACGGAAGCTGCTGTGCTGTCTCTTGCACAGAGGGTCTCAAGCTTCTTACAAGGAGCGAGATAAGAGATAAAATGAAGGTGGCTGACAAATTGGGAACAGCGACGGCCGGTGAAATAAGACAAAGACAGCAAAGCAGTTTCTATAGGGGAGCAAGAGACAGGAGGTTGGAATACTTTCCTTGTGTAAGTTTACGCTCGCTGTACTTAAAGGAGATAAAAGGAACAGTCTCCAGAAACGTCGGGGAAAATCCCTCCAATCCCTCCATGGCTTGGGTGGAATTGAAAGGGATCAGAATGTGACTTCACAAAATAAAGAGTAGAAGATGCTGTGAGAAAGTCTGGTAGGAGTAGGAATATGCTCGTGAAAGGCGCTCCCAACGAGTCAATAAAAATATTCAGGGAAAAATTGGGGCAGGTCAGGAGTCGAGTCCTACTTGCTCCCTCTGAACAGAGTTCATCTAGGACCGGGCTTTGGCCACAGTCCAGCTCTGGCCAATAAGCAGAAGCAGAAACTAGGCATTCTCTCATTTATCATCCTTAAACAATTAAGCACTTATATATTTTAAACGTTAGGGGTTTAATGCTCTTGGCTGATTAAATCAAAGTCGGGGCAATGATTTCTCTACATTGTCAGAAGAAATAGTGAAACCGCATTTCTGCCTTTTGAGTGTGAAAAGAAATATGTCTAAGATAGGCCTCCAAGGTAAAACAATCAAACGCGAAGCCTGGGGCGGTGTAACACCCACTCGTTTCTAGGCAGAGAGGCTGCCTTTTCTGAAGGTCTCAGGCACTTACCTGCTCCGCTGGCCGTTGTGACTGCTGAGGCCCCTAGGGGTTGCAGAGAAGGAGGCAGGCGCCCCTGGGCCCACCTCTATCCTGCTTCGTTTACCTGAAATGAGCAGTTCCATATTGTAAAGGACGTGTGTTGGGTAAAACTTTTTCAGACGCCATATACCGTGCCCGGTCCTTTTCATTGATCTTGAATCTTTACCCCCGCCTGGTGTGCATTTTACAAGCGAGGCCTGGGACGGATAAAATGAGCAACACCTGCTTCCATGTGCGCCCCTGATTGGTTTACCTGGGAACGATTAGGGCGTTGTCAGAGGATTGATTGACAACTGTAACTAATGAGATACAAGGAATTCCTTCACGTGACTGGCGTCTGGTCGGAGCTCAGCTTCACCTGGAGATGATACGCAGGCGTGTGGAAGTCAGGAGGCTTCGGGCTCACTGAGTTTCTGCCAGATACGATTTATGCCATTTTGGGGAAATTATTTAACCTGTCGGAACCTCCTTTTTCTCATCTGTAAAACAAGTTTTCTTATATAGGATGGCATGGAGGTTCAAGCTGGCAGTCAGTGAAAGCCCTTTGGCTCTGGTTATTGGTTTTGAGTGATGACACCTGACTGGACCAATAACTGTACATTTCTGTTCTTTTATTCTAATGAATCTGCAGTTATTGTAACGTCTCTCAATCAAGGTGCATAAATAGGAAATGCTCAACTGAAAATAGCAATGGACTCAAGGTGTATTGTGAGGGTCCTAGGCATCTTGTAAAGCTGAGTTAGTACAGCCATACCTCATGCAGATGGCTGCCAAGAACCCAGGGACTTCCTCTCCGTTTTCCTTTTCCCTCAGCACTTGTATATTCATGCCAGACATTTGCCTAACTCTTTTCTCTCAAAAAACCAACTTTCTGTCCACTCATCCACATTCACATAGCTGTCCTTTGAGGTACCTAAAGCCCCTGAAATCCCTTTGTCCCTCTTGGCTGCCTTAGATGAACTGCATCCGTCTCTGTCTCAATCCCCAGTTCCCAAGAGGGAGCACAGGATGGATTCAGGGCAGCCCAGGGGCCCACCTTGGGGGTTAATCTTCTGCAGATAGAGGCTGTGGGTCAGTGGTGGGTAAGGCTGGCTTTTCCTGGCTATGGTGAGGCACTTTTTACAAGAGGGTGAGGAAGAGAGAGTTGCCATCTCTAGGTGGGCACATTACATTTCTTGAGACAAACTCAGTATTTTACATAGAGTACTGCTCTGTAGTCCAAGGCTTCCTTGAGATTTTGAGGAATAAAGAGTAAGAAAAGGTAAGTGACTTTTCCCAATACTATCCAAATATAGTTGGATCTAAGTAGGCCACGGAGGAGAGACCTAATGTCATTCTGGGCCATAATAAGATATTTAGGATAAAAGATATTATCCTTTTCCTGAGTAGTATGCACTCCCTCTGCGCCTCACAGACATAGCCCCTCAAGGTAACTTTCGCAGATCTAATCTTCTATTATGCTGAAAATTTTCCTTTTAGGTTACTAGAACCTCATAGACCAGTGAACTCAAAAGGCAGAGATGTGGTTTCACTATTTCTTCTGACAACTGTAGAGAAATCACTGTCCTGACTTTGATTTAATCAGCCAAGAGGATTAAACCCCTAACATTTAAAATAGATAAGTGCATAATTCTTTAAGGATCATAAAGCTTCCCTGTCTCCACTGGCAAAGCCATTATTTAAAACAGGACAATCACTACAGTGTTTAAAAGTTGAGTTCTGCTCCAGGATGTGGGCTTCTTGCCAGGGCCAAGCGAAGTGCAATAACTTAGAAAAGGCTAATAACTGTGAAATGTTATTACATTATTTGGACACCGCTCTGAGACAGGCTAATAGCAGTGACTTTAATGTGTGAACTTCCAGACTACAGAAGCGAACAGAACTGGATTTCTGTCCATCGGCAACCCCATGGGAAGCCAGACCTCATTCAATTGCTTTGTGTCTGTGCCTCATCAAAATATGCAGGTACTGTCCTCAGCCTGTCCCACCCCCACCCCCAATAGCTCCTGACTCTTTCCCAGCTCACTGCTTTCCTCTGCAGAAGCCCTGACTCCTTTTGTACTTAAAAGTGTTGAAACTGATAGAATTGATTCTTTGAAATGCTTAGAGAAAAAAAGTTTGGGCTATTATTCTGCCAAAGAAAGGTAAGACTAAGAAACCATTATGGAGTGTGATAATAGACAACTTTTGGGTCAACAGCTCAACCCCATTCTCTCTGACAATTGCCAGCAATGGTCCCTGGATCAAATCTGTCTGGTCCAGGAAAGAAAACCCAAGTCTGTCTGATTTCAAAAGTTATTATCTCCATTGTCATTCCTTCTTGCAATCTAAATCCCTCTGAGGACTGCTGGCTGGATCCCAGTGACCTGGGTGATTAGTTCTGATTGGAAGAGGTTCAAGAATGGAAGGGGTGCAGGCAGGAGAAAAAAGCAACCTGGAGGCCCCGCACTTGGCCTGGCAGCCAACGAGGTTGCACAGCCTGTTAATGGAGGCGATCCAGCTACTAAGTCATGACTGGAGTTTGGAATAAGATAAATCTCCTTCAACTGTAGATGGACTTTACAGCGAACCCCTAAGTCCATTCCACTGGATGGGTGGGCTGAGGCATCTCTCTTGAGGAACCCTCCTTAGGGCAGTGGGGATACATGGAAAGGCCACGCCTTCTGGACCCCCTTGGCCCCCAACTGTTGCTTTTTCTCCACCTTCTCTTCTGGTAGCTTCGCGCTGCTGCTGAGGCCAGCTGCTCCCACAATATGCTTGTAGCAGCGCTCCTGGCAGGCTCGTTCTCAGAAAGCCAGTCCTGTTTGTGGCCTTTCCAGCTGACTGCATGCTCTGAAGCTCACTCAGGCTTCAGAATCAGGAGAATACATATGCTTGCAGGCACGCATCTTCCAGGGTCAGGTCAAAATCAGTGGGATCAGAAGCAGAGTTCTGACATTCATAGTTTCATATTAACACAAGAACAGTAACAATTGCAACAGCAATAGCAACATCTTGGAGCATTTACTTAAAATCCTTAAAAATGGCCAACCATTGCTGAAGATCAGGAGTTAGCTGGCAGAATCAAGGGGTTGGGAGGACCCAGTCCGTGGTCCCAGTGTTTTTCTTGCTCAGCCTCTCAGACCAATAAAATTAGGCTCTTAATGGATTGAATCAAATCATCTCAAGTACAAAAAACATTATTGACTCATGTCAGTGAAAAGTCCTTGGCTTTTGTAATAGATAGATATAGGCACTAAACAATCTCATGAGGAATCTTTTTTTCTTTGCTTTGTCTGAGGGAAAAAAAAGATCTCTCTCTTAAAATTGCCTATCAGTCTCCCCAAAACGACTCCATATGACCTGGGGGTGACATGCCTACCCAAGGACAAATCAGTGAGTTGAGAAAGATTGGCTGCTTGAATCACAAAGTCCACTCTGAAGGTTGGGGAGGTGATGTACCTTGATTGGTAGTCCCACCCAGACACATAAAATAGGGCCCGTTCCAGTTGTTTATTCAGAGACAGAAAGGGAAGGGATTGAGCTGGGTCCCATAGCTTCATATCAATAAGATGTGCCCGGAGGGCTTACGTCCAGAACCAGGGCTCAACCATCTGAGAGGATCTGCTACTACTATCGTGCAAAGCAAAATATTTCCAACCTTCTCTTCTGTGCTTGTTACGTCAGAGGTAGAAGCTTGGTTCTTATTGGTTTACTGACTTGTAGGTCCCACTCACTGGGAGCAGTGGCTTCCTTTTTACTGAATCAACTGATTTATCTTTCCCAGTGAAAGGAAGTGTTAGTAACACAAAAGGTTAAAACAATCTGAGGCTAAAAACTTGTCTCTTCATTTCTTATCATGTTAGCTGAGATGAGGAAAAAGACTTGAAATATGTTTTTGGTTTTTTTTTCCTCTCTCAAGTCAATAAAACCGTTTGGATAGTCCTACATTAAACAAGAAAAAGCTACCAGTGACAAGATCCTTCAAGTCAATACTATACCACATTCTTTGGCATGGATCATAGTCTATATTTTCAATTAATCATTTTTATCTTGGGCTTGACTGTCGACTGAATGCGAGGAACTTAAGCATATTTACAGATTTATAAAGAAGAAGCAGTGTTAGCCTCATTTAACAGATCATGAAACTGAGGATTAGAATGTTTAAACTGTTCAGGCAAGGCTGCATGGCTAATAAGGAGAGGAGCTGGAATTCCTCTCCAGCCCTGTCTGGCTCCAAGCCCATCCCCCCGCCTCTCAGGACACCCCATTGATTATTCATGAGACACTGTGTTCTTTACCATTTGTTCCAAGGTGTCTTTCGGTTGACTGGCTCTTATTAAAAGAGGTAAGTGAAGGCCCTCTTAAAGAGGGAATCCTGTTTTTTTTGGTATGATTAGGGAATGCTGTTCTGGGTCATTAATAGTTAATTTGTTTTCTGCATCCCGAGTCTCTCTCATCATTTTTTCCCCTTTCTCTCAGTCTTTTCAAATTAGTAACTGAATTAAAATCATCGGGCATAAATACCACAACAGTATCTATGAGAAGCTGGTCAAATCTGAATCCATCCTAAGGCCTTCCCAAAAAGAAAGAACAGTATGCAACAGAATAACCTCTGGGTTCTTGTTAAAAATGGATCTCCTCCAGGTACCAATCCCAGAGATCATACTTTGGTGGCCCTGGAATGGGACCAGTCCCAGTGACTTAAATACACGTGATCCACCAGCAGGCAACATTGTGGAAAACCTTGGTCTAGCAACTCAAGAATTAACTTGATTCTTGTTAGATGTGGTCCCATCGCCTAACTTTTATTCTAGGTTGAGACAACATCTGTGGAGCTTGCAATTTCTTTCTCTCAAGGAATGATAGAGTTCTCAGGCTTATGAATTGTTCTGAAATAATTTTGACAGTAACTTAAGTCTATTTTCCAAGCTTCTTCCCTTATTCAGAAACCCTACATGGAGATGGCAACATCTTCAAATGTATTCCTAAAATACATACAGAATAATTATTGGTAAAAGGACCACATAAGATGCTCATTGACAAAGATATGCGTCTGGATTACTGCTCATTCATTAGTAAGTGAAGAAAGGCAAAGGACTTAGCCAGAGGTAATTAGAAATAATAACAATTTTCTTACATCCTTCAGAAAAGATTATTTGGGAATATTGGTTCCTTTGTAAACTGCCTGTCATTTCACTGAGTTCAACTTTGTTTAACCCGATAGCCTAGAAACGCATCTGCTTTCACACTTCCCATTTCTAGGCAGCTCACAAAAGGAGTAAACGTGACCAATAAGCACAGATCTCACTAACCACCAAATAAGTGCAAAATGAAATGGAAAATGTTTTAAGATGAGAAAAAATTATAACAATGTCAGCGAGAACTAGGAGACTAGGTACTCTCGTTTACTGATAAAAAGCACCAAGTGGTGGGATGTACGAAACGCTCAAAAAGGTCCATATCATCTGACTTGGTAATTCTCTTAATAATAAAGTATTATCAGTGAGGATAAGAATTTTGTCCCAGACTGTTCTTCCAAAGCCTAACGTGCCACCAGTTGAGAAGGCTGTCGGAGCAACTCCATGATCTGACTTATCCTTTAAAAGGATCAGTCCGGCTGTCGTGCGAGAACAGCCTGCAAGGGCGGCAGCGAGAAGACCAGCCACGAGGCTGCCATTATGGTTGAGGCAAAGGCCCTGGCGGCCCAGGCAAAGGTGGGACGGGGGGAGGGTGAGAAGGGGTCAGATTCTGGGTATATTCTGAAGTCACAGCCACCATGCTTTTCTGATGCGTTAGCTGCCAGGTGAGAGGAGAAGAGTAAAAAGAACGACAGGTTTCTTGGCCAGAGTAGCTGAGGTTGCCACCAACTTTTAGGGAGAGACCGATGACGGAACACTTTGAGTCTGAGATATCCATTAGCTACCCAAAACAGGGGTCAAGGAAACGCGTGGAGTTGAGGAGAGGCGTATGGAATGAAGATAAAAATTAGAGGCACTCCGGTGTGAAGAGGCTGGCAAGCAGGTGAGAAATCCCTCCCCTGAGAAGGGGCCGTCAGTCAAGTGGGAGCGATACCCAGAGTGCTCAGAACATTGGTTCTATGAGCAAAAGCACCTCATTATTAAAGACTTTATGCTGTCACCTGACACCACACTTACTCATACTCAGACTATTCTTGGTTTTACAGAACATGTACATTTTATTCAGTTACGTAACAAATAGTTACTAAGCAGATGCCGTGCTAAGCAGGGAGCTGGGTGCTGGGAATTAATCATCAGTTTTTGGAGTGAGGAGAGCGCTCCCAAATGAAGTGCTGTCTATGTTTTTACCTGGAAAAAATGAATAGGAATTAATGAGAGAGCGAGTTTTGGGGATGAGGGAAACCGTTTCAGGAAGAAGAAACAGTAAGAACAAAGGCGAGGGGCAAGGGAGCAAATAGTGTCTTTCAGTCTGGTGGCAGCCTGGGATTCAAGGTCAGGGTGAAAAAAAGATCTAGAAATTAAAAATGAACAACAAACAGATCACAAAGGATTTTGAGCACCACGATCAATTTGGGCTTCCTTAGGTGAAAGTAGAAACTTTGAAGGTTTTTAAGAAGGGATATGACATGATTTGCGTTTGGAAAACTTTACCTTGGATGCGTTAAAGGGCAGGAGCTGGAGAGCTGGTTAATTTTACATGCCAACTTGGCTGGGCAATGATGCCCAGATATGTAATCAAATGTTATTCTAGATGTTTCTATAAGGACGTTTTTGGATGAGATTAACGTTTACATTGTGGATTTTGAGTAAAACGGATTGCGCTCTATAACGTGGATGGGCCTCATCCAGTCAGGTGGGGCCTGAATGGAACCAAAGACGGACCCTCTTTGAACAAGGAGTGCTGCCAACAGAAGACCTTTGGACTTGAACCATAATATCAGATCTTTTCTGGTCTCCATCCTGAGGGTCTTTGGTCCTGAACTGTAACATCATCTCTTCCCTGGGTCTCCAATCTGCTGGTCCAATGGCAGATTTGGGACATGCTGGCTTCCCAAACTGCACAAGCAAATTCCATAAGATAAATCCCTCTATCTCTACACGCCCACACTTCCTTTTACCTTGTTGCTCTGGAGCACGCAGGCTAATACTGCTAGGAATGAGATACTGAAAGCAGTGGGCTTGGAAAGATGCCTGAGCATTTGCTTTGTCCTGTCCCCTCCAAACCAGGGATGCCATGGGGCTGTCCCAGGGGCTTCACGACTGCTCCCGGGACAAGAGCCAGAGCTAGGAGCCAGCATCCTCATTATCTGCCAGTGCCGAAATGGGAAAAGCTGACTTCCAACTGGCAAGATTCCGGTAATTTAATTTTAGGTGAAGCTTCGAAAACATGTAAAAGTTTTTATTTATTAATCATCTTATATTTTGTATGCATCAATAGTTTTGTTTTATATAGGTACAGAGAGACGGGGAGAGGGAGCGGGAGAAAGGGGGGGGGGAGAGAGAGAGAGAGATCATCCAAATGTTCAAGTGAATTCCTGGCAAATGGAATAAGAAAATAGAATGAAAAATAAAGAATAATGATTTGGCAACGCCACTTCTGAAAGGCTGCCACCCTCAAATGGGTCTTCGATCCCTCCAAGGGTGTTTTTATGCACGTAAAGAACGCTAGGGCCAGAAAGAGCACTTCCATTTTTTTCAGTCAGGCTGGTGCACTCAAGAGAACGAGAAGCGTGGATTCTCAAAATCCTTTGGAAGAGTTGTTTGTGCCGCTTATTTGATTTACTTAAAGGACTCGCTGCTCTTGCCCAAATAAATTAAGGGAAACATCAAAATAGCTAGAATTGGGCAATTCTTAGCTTTGAGGAATGACATTGAAAAATCTAAAACTATAAACATAAAATGAGAGTTTAGGAGTAAACCGCCCTCCCCCCACGAAAATGTTGGCCTTGATTCTAACTTCACTCTCAGAGATGCTGTACCTCCAAAAGCGTGTCCGAGGCCATGTGTACAGGGCGGGGCAGAAGTAGGTTGCAGTTGTGAGTACATGAAACAGAGTTTTTTCTTGTAGTCTAATTTATTGATGGCTGTATTATTTGCCATACAAACAACTGTAAACCTGCTTTGCCCCGCTCTGTATATTGGGTATCAGCAAAGTAAAGGGGTCAAGTGCATGGGCTTTGGACTCAGCTCCAGGATGCGACATCAATTATTCACATTGTATGTCAATAGTGTTGGCCTCACACTGTTATTTCCAGAATTAAATTCATGTTACATACCAGAGGGGGGAGGGGTTAGGTGTTAAAAATGTTTTTTCCTCCTTCCTTCTTCTCTTTTTCCTTTATTTTTTTCCATCTCCCTTCCTTTTCCCAGGAACACCAAGATGGGGACCAGGTTCCCTAGTCCACCACAATGCACTAGTGATTTTCAAACTGTTTTATCAGCTATATACATTTCCTATTGTAATTAGAACAAAATCTCTCTTTTCCATTTGCAATAGTCCTCCTTTATCCACAGTTTCATTTACTCATGGTCAGCTGCCGTCCAAAACTATTGAATGGAAAATTCCAGAAACAAACAGCTCATTAGTTTTAAATTGCTTGCCATTCTGATTAGCATGATAACATCTCACGACATCCCACTTCATCTGCCCAGGATGCGAGTCATCCCTTTGTCCAGCAGAGCCAGGTTGTATTAACTCCTTGCCTGTCAGTCACTTAGTAGCCATCTAGATTCTCAGATGGACTGTCGAGGTATCACAGAGCTTGTGCTCAACTAACCCTTATTTTTTTTCTTTTTTTATTCTTGTTTATTTTATTATAGTCGTCCCAACTTTTCTCCCTTTGCCCTCCTCCACCCAGACGACACCGTTCCAATAGTCATTTCCCAGACCATTGTCCTTGTCCAGGGGTCATTCATACGTATTCTTTGACTAATCCCTTCCCCTCCTTCCCATCATTCCTCCCTTCCCCCCTCCTCTCTTGGAAGCTATCAGTCTGTCCCATGTTTCCATGTCTCTGGCACTGTTTTTCTTGTTAGTTTATTTTGTTCATTAGATTCCCCTTATAAGTGAGATAATATGGTATTTATCTTTCACTGACTGGCTTATTATTTCATTTAGCATAAAAGTCTCTAGTTTCAACCATGCTGCTATAAAAGTTAGAATTCTTTCTTTCTTTCTGCTGAGTAGTATTCCATTGTATAAATGGACCACAGTTTTTTAATCTGCTCATCTACTGATGGGCACTTAGGCTGTTTCCAACACTTGACTATTATAAATAGTGCTATGAACATAGGGGTGAAATATCTCTGATGAACATAGATGCTAAAATCGTCAACAAAATATCTGGATCCTGAAATACATTAAAAAGATCATACATCATTTTCAAGTGGGATTTATCCCTGGGATGCAAGAATGGTACAATAAATGTAAAACATCATATAAACAAAATGAGGGACAAATATCACAGGATCATGTGAATCAATGCTGAAAAAGCATCTGCTAAAATTCAGTACCCATTTATGATAAAAACACTCAGCAAAGTGGGAATAGAGGGAGCATGCCTTAATATAATAAAGGCCATATATGAGAAACCTATTGCCAATAGCATACTCAGTGTGCAAAAACTAAAAGCTTTTCCCTTAAAATCAGGAATAAGATAAGGTTGTCTGCTTTCTCCACTCCTATTCAACATAGTAGTAGAAGTTCTAGCCACAGCAATCAGACAAGAAAAATAAATAAAAGGCATTGAAATTGGAAAGGAGGAAGTAAAACTCATTATTTGCAGATGACATGACAGTGTACAAAGAAAACCCCCATAGTTTGCACCAAAAAACTACTTGACCTAATAAGTGAATGTGGCAAGATAGCAGGATACAAAGTCAATATTCAGAAACTGATGGCATTTTTGTACACCAACAATGCAATATCAGAAAGAGAAACTAGGAAAAAAAATCCCATTTACTATAGCAACAAGAAAAATAAAGTACCTAGGAATAACTTTAACCAAGGAGGTTAAAGACCTGTTCTTGGAAAACTACAAAACACTGAAGAAAGATTTGAGGAAGATACAAATAAATGGAAGCATATACCATGTTCATAGGTTAAAGGAATTAGCATCATTAAAATGTCCATACTACCCAAAGCAATCTATAGACTCAATGCAATTCCTGTTAAGATATCAATGGCATATTTCACAGAGCTAGGACAAATATTTCAAAAATTTACATGGAACCAAAAAAAAAAAAAAAAGACCCCAAATAGCCTCAGCAATCTTGAGAAAGAAGAACAAAGTAGGAGGGGTCACAATACCTGATATAACACTATACTACAAGGCCACTCTAATCAAAACAGTCTGGTACTGGCATAAGAACAGACACATAGATCAATGGAACAGAATAGCGAACCCCAAAACAAACCCAAGCCTCTATGGTCAATTGATATTTGACAGAGGGGGCATGAGCATAACATGGAGCAGAGACAGTCTCTTCGATAAATGGTGTTGGGAGAACTGGAATGGTGTATGCAAAGAAATGAAGCTAGAGCACCTACTTACACTATACAGCAGAATAAACTCAAAATGGATCAAAGACTTAAATATAAGTTGTGATACCATAAAAGTTATAGTGGAAAACATTGGCAGTAAAATTTCAGATATCCCATGTAGCACCTAACCCTTATTTGACTTCATAATGGCCCCAAAGCACAAGGGTAGTGATGCTGGCAATCCAAAGATGCCAAAGAGAAGCTTTAAGTGCTTCCTTCAAGTGAAAAGTTTCTTGACTTAATAAGGAAAGAAAAAAAAGGTATGCTAAGTTTACTAAGATCTATGATAAGAACAAACCTATCTGTGAAACTGAAGAAGGAAAAGAAATTTGTGCTTGGTTGCTGAGAGCCAGAGCGCGTGAGAGAGACCACATTCACATAACTATTACAGGATATTTTTATAATCATTCTAGTTTATTATCAATTATTGTTGTTAATCTCTTACTATGCCTGATTTATAAATTAAACTTTATCACAGGTATGTATGTATAGGAAGAAACACAGAATACAGAGGGTTGGGTACTATCTGCACTTTCAGATGCTCACTTAGAATGTACCCCCTGGGATAAGGGAGGACTACTATATAGTTCCCCTCTTGCATTAGCGCAGCTTCGCCTTAGACATTTCTAGGTAATTTTTTATTAGTTCTTTACTTTAGGTTAATTCACTCAACTCCAGTCTATATAGGGTTTTTGGGCAGTAAAAAGTTTACCTTGTGAAAACTTCTGCTTATAAATTTCTGTTCCTGTTTATACTAAAAGATAAGTCTTTGTATCTTTTTTTTGCCTTGAGAGAACACTAAACGTCTCATTTTACTTTTTTTAAAGTTTATAACGTGTCAGCCTCCAGAAAGTGGAAGAAAATTGATCTTTCACAATTATAATGGCTTAGAAGCTTGCTCAGTCTACATAAATTCTCCTAGAGCTTATAATATGCTCCTTTCTAAGCCTCAGCTTGAGAACTACAGCTATAGAATGTTAGTGTGGGCTTTTTGGCACAGGAAGATGAAAGTTTCATCATCTCTCTGACCATACTATCCCTGTCCAGAAAGTAAAAGATTTAAGTGTTTTGGGTTTTTTTTTTTTTTTTTTTTTTTTTTTTTGCTTCTTGCATTCTAAGATTATTCTGGCAACACTGGGCTTGCAATTCTTTAAGACAACAATTGGATAGGCCTTTTTAGCTAGAGCTTGTCCTCCCTAGTTTTCCACAGTCCCCACCACTCCCTGTTGTCTTGCACCACGCCTATATTACTTATTTACAATTCCTACTAAGCCCCGTGCACATATTTGAGTTTCCAAGACAGGATATGAGATACAGTAATCCTCTAACCAAATTTTATATCTCGTTAGCCTTCTAACTTTCACAACTGGAGCCAATTATTCCCATACTCTTTGGACATCTATTCCTAGAAATACTACGTTACTGATTCAATACCAAATTCATCCTGTTGTTTCTCTTACCACTTACTGGGGTGAAGGGACTAAGTAAGCACTAAGTCCCAGATGGGAGTGTAATGGTGAATCTAACTTCTTAAATGAAGCTGTACAGGAAAAACATTTCTTTTCTACTGAGATATTTCAGCCTGTTGATTCTTTTGCGGTGCTCGGTCACCAGACTCTGCCACTTTAGAGGCATGCCTGGAGCAGTGTCAAGGGCTGGCCATGTAAGTTGCATTGTACCTTCTGCTCGGAGGTGTGCCACTTCCCAAGGTCACTACCACTGAGTAGCATGCACATCTCTGCTTCCATGGTAACTGCTGTCCTTCCTCCCAGACTCAGAGAAAGTGTTCCCGCTCTCTCTCCTTACCTTTAAAAACATTCATTTTCTTCAATTCTTGTGGGACCCTAAGCATCATCTCTGAGTATGCCCCAGAGGCTTCACCTTTTTTTCCAATAAAAATCTCTGAAGTGAAAAAATAAATATACAAATAAATACTATACTAATGACCTAGCTAGTCACTTGAAACATTTGAACAGAAAAACACCAGAACACACAAATTAATACATTGATAAGAGGACTTGCCTAAGAAGCCTAATTGTTCTGGGGCTCGTCTGAAATGTGTCACCCCAAGATTCTTCCTTGATTCTAAGATCATATGGTGGGGGTGGCAGAGGGCTTGCCTACTTGGGTAATGCTTTGACACTAAGATTTTAGGGACAAGAATGTGTTAACATTTATGTTTTTGCTGCTATCTGCTTTACAAAATCAGGGATTATGGACTGATTGTGTATTTTAATACCTGAGAACTTTCTCCACCAAACAGGTTATATACTGGGAGGTAGGCATCATGGCTTAGAGAAATATTCAGCATGAAAAGTGTCATATGATATTTCAGAATTAGAACAAGTTTCAGAGGAGAGCAAGGTTATCAAAAGCTCCACTTTGGGAAATTACAGTAGTTGGAATATGAGTGGGGGAATTCTCCCACTACCAGTCCCTCAGCTCTTTCGTTGGGGGAAATATTTAGGAATGTTCTCTTCCCAAGATAAGTAACAGACCATGAACCCCACTTATGGTAGCATCTCCTGCTGGCCTCTCACCACCCCCCACCCACATGGGCTCACACTCACATGCTCATGTGCACACATACACACACACACTACTAGCTATGTGAACATATTCAAGCATTTGAGCATATGTGTGTTCCTTCTGTTGGACAGAAATGCCAACAACTCAGCAGGATTGGGATATCAAATGCAAATGTATTTACATTTACACTTTGCAATTTACATTGCGAGGTTGAGAAGAACTGGGTTGTCCCTCATCCGACAGGTGAGTCTTTTCGGTGGTGTCAGTCCTTTGTAGCTATAGCTCCTGTTAATCATGACTTTTGTCCTGACAGGTGGCCTTGCTCAAGCTAACGGAGTCCAATGAGGTGCTGATTGGACATTCTAAAGCCACTAGGAGTGAAAGACACTAGGCTTGTCACCAGTTAATTCACTCGCCTCGGCAAAGTCCCCATGCGTTTGAAAGAGGCCGTATAGTCCAGGAGGTCACGTCTCTCTTTTCCCAAACCTAGAACCGGGTCTGGCACAAGGTGAGCTCTCAGCAAATGTTTCTTGATAAATGACCAAAATAAATGAGAATTAAACAAGCCTGGCCACTTACTTTTAATGATGAGGTGGAAAGAAATCGCAAGAGGATTTGGGGGTCATTCCAGCCTGGGTAGGAAGCCAGGTTCTTTCAGTCTCCTGGGCAAGATTCTTATTCTTCCTGATCTTGAGTTTCTTCTCTTTTTAGGAATATGGTAAGGATTAGATGAGCATTAAATTTGTAAAGTACTTAGAATAATGTCTTCAGCAGATGTATGTTCAATGTTAAATGAATGAGCACCTTATGTTTATCCTGTTTTTATAATTGAGGCCAAGTTCTTAATTATCCTGAATGTAAAATATATAACCTGAGAACATCTAATAAATAATTGCTATCATATTAGAATTTGTGAAATATATATACTTAATATTCTAGTTGTGATGCTATTTAACAACAGTAGTACTTACTATTTACACACCACTTACCATGAGTCTTGTGCTGTGCTAAGGACTTCTTAATGGGGAATTTCATTTCTTCTTCACTATGGCCCTTTGAAGGAGGTACAGTTATATCCTTGCTTTATAGATAAGAAAACTGAGAGTCAGATGGATTAAGGAGCTGCAGTAGCATACACGTAACATGTGATAAGTCAGAGCTCAAATTCAAGCCTGCCCAATAGCAGGTCCCAAGTCCCCAGGCTTTTCATTGCTTTTCACAAAAGCCTTTATATCACAATCTAAGTTGTACTAATAGATAAAAAAAATTTCTGAACCCAATGAAACCACATACACACATCCTTTCAAGTTTTATTTATATTTCTTAGTTCAAGAATTACACACTAGCCAACACTATTATATATTTACATGCTGAAACTGACTGTGATAAGTTGAAATTCAAGAAAAATAATTCTTATGTGCTACTGTTATAATCCTCATTTGTTACTCTCTCATGTATCCCAGAGAAGTTTAGTACTCTGTTTTTAGAAAGACATGAAAATAGATGCAATGATATCCACTTGTGTTCTGCATTTTCTAGCCATTGGAAAATGTGCATTATGTGCATATTAAGAAAGGCTACAAGGTCATTAGTAAGGCTGATAATCACTACATCGTGAAGAAACTAGAATATCACTTTTTATAAAAGGACAATTCAGAACTGTGCAGGGACAATATTTGTAACAGATTTAAACACCCATGCAAATAAAAATAAAAAAAATGTATGGAATTGAAATTATTTGCAACTTTGAATTACATTAAAAATGAGCATGATTGAATGCAAATTATGAACTGGGAAGGGAAAGCTACAAGCTGACAGGACTGTCGCCTTCTTCAGACGGTGAAAGGACACACACACACACACACAGACATCCGACTTGTGGATGTGCCACAGGAGAGAGGCATTTGCTTTTGGAAGTTAAAAAACACAAAGTTTTGTTTTTCATCATTTTGGATCATACATGTCTTTATCACAAAAGAATTTCTTGAAGCAAATTAATATCAGATATCAAAATTTTGCATTTATCTACAGAAATATTTTACTTCAATATCCAAATAACAAACAAATGTTTAAGAGTACTGCTGCTTTTAAGTATCATTTTTGTAAATGGTTTCTTTAGGGGAGTATCTTAATTAGCATCATGTTGGCTCTTTCTATTTTTTTTTACCATGTTCCTAGTGTACTTGGAAAATGTTTTTTAAGCCTTTGGTGTGAAGCGGTGTCTTTTTTTTTTCAGTTTTCCCTCATTTTTCTTTTTCATTTTTAAAATAATTCTGGAGTCTTTGGTTGAAAGAAAGAATACTATCTAAGAACAAAATGCTATTATTTTTAAAAAAGGTCTTCTAATATGTATTTTGTGTAACAAATTTCTGGAGCAAGTATGAATACTAAGCATTTTTATTTCCTATAGTGCCATCAATACAAACTTCTACTCTTTGAAAATTGAGATTTAAGTTACAGCCTTTGGTTTCTTGAAATTGGACACATAAAACACCCTTTCAAGTAATCAATGATCATTCCTGCTTTTCCCAGTTGCCATTCCTAAGGCTCTCTCTTGGTTGTTACATTCACCACACGAACACTGTGTTTCCCATAGAGGGAACAAGAGCGGGAGTGAGGGAGTGGGCCAGGGAAAGAGTATTGTGTTTGAATGCCAGTGGGTGACAGCGAACTGAAACCCTTCTATCTGGGATCCCAAACCATTTATGCAAAAGGATGTTTAAAGGACTCTGTCGGGGCACTGCAGTAACTGCATTTAGTAAAAAATAAATAAATACTAAGAAAAAAAACTAAACGATTATTTGTATCTATTGACTATTCATTTATAGCATGTTTAATTATTTACATAATATTTTAACACATCAGCTGAAGCCATAAACAGAATTCGCACATTGCCTTACCGTAAAATACAAATCAGAAGTTAAAAATATTTAAGAAATCTGTTTCAGTATTTACACACACTCAGTAAACGTCGTGGCAGCTCACAATACACGGACTCTGTACACTTAGCAAAATGGCATGATTGCTACAGTTGAGAGTATTTGCCCTAACCAACATGGTGGGGTTTAGTTATTTTTTTTCCCTCCTCCTAGAAGGATTTTTTAAATCATGTTCTATTTCCTTAAGACATTTTTTTTTTGTTTTAAAATCACCAATGGACAGTGTTATTTGTTTCCTCGAAAAAAGAGCTCAGGTAGACAAGCAACGCGAGAACGAGTCATGTCTGATGCTCTGAGGTACGGTACTGATTGTGCGATGGTGCAGAGGGAGTGCGGGCATTGGTTTGCCGACAGAGAGTTGCTCAGTACCCTGTGTATCACTGGTTTCAATGTGTCGATTTGTTGGGTGCCAAGTTAAAAATACTCATATGCTGGTTTAATGAAGGAAATAAAAGATATTAGCTTATTCCTCATGTTTTCCAACATATGACTGCGTATGTATGTATGTATGTATGTTTATGTGGGTATATATACACATATATACATAGACGTTGTTGTATGACCTGTTGTTTGTTGTTTTGCTGTTTTTGTTGTTGAGTATGAAGTTAATCATAAAACTGGAACGCGGTTATTTACAGAAAATGAAAATTGTCTTAGTTGTCAATTCAAAGCAGATCTTGCTTAAAATAAAGGTGATTCATTTCCCCATTTTGCTTTCCACCGAACTTTCTCTATGTGTTGTGCTTTTTGAAGCTGGCAGATTTTTTTTTTTTTTTTTTTTTGTTCCTAATGCTAGAAGATAAAGTCTTTTGGCTCATAAACCATTTTTATTATCATTATTTTTGACTGAGCACTGCTTTTGAAGAACTGAGGAAAGGTCTAGATGGCCCTGCATTTACATCCTTTCCCATTAGTAAGTTGCCGTGGAAAAACTGCAACGTTCCCTATGCAAACACGTGATTATGTTGCATGAGTTTTCAGTTCTGAAAATGCATTTCATACCTACTAGCAGTCATGTACAATGTATATTTACAGATTGAGATCAAAGGTTCCATTTAGACTGTGCATTTTAGAGTCAGAATTTGCCTATAAATTTCACAAAGATGAAAAAACACCTTAATTGCTGGCTATCTGGCTGTTTTTTAATCAAAAGACAAACTATACATATGTGTATAAACTGATAGTAATAGCATATCAGAATTGCCAAAATACACTTTTGTGGTCCTTAAATTTAACCACTGGCTATCAAGCTGACTGGTCTTTGTGGACTTATGAGCTCTAACAACCCCTTCCCTCTCCCCTCCCCCAACCCAATTCAGCCCAGTAAAAATGTAGTTTAAGAATCAGTTTTAATCAATTCTGTATCTACTGTTGGTTACCTCTGGGCGGGATGAGTCAGCTGCTTCTAACTACATGGTTACTGAATGGCGACATGCGGATTTTGCTCTAGGGCATCTGTTCCAAGGTCCCTTCTTCTCTCCTTTTCCTAGTTTCTTATCACTGAAAGCAGCAATGAATCTCTGGTTATACGCTTTTGACACTCATGCTGTGAGGCTGTTTCTTTCCACTCTGATCTGGATTCCTCTGCTCACTTCTCTGGGTGTCAAATTTTTAAGTGACAATATCAAGGATTTTTATGGCTTTTACAACAATTGCAAATAAGAGCCCACTTCTACACTTGGGCCCTGAGTTGTCTCTAGAAAAACCACCCTTGAATGGTATTTTGGAGTTGTGCACCTGAGTTATTAGCATGCTCCTTCCTGGTGTAGGCCACTCAAACTTTAATCCTGGCGACAAGAGGGAGGTGCTTTTATTAGTGATGCCCCCAAATCACTGCCTAGGAGAAAGCGTATCCCTGGAGAAACTTGAAGAACCTCTACTCTGAGCCCATTGGCAAAACTTAGCTGGATTCTGTCTAAAGATCATTCTCAGAGGTGTTCAAGTGTACAATAAAAAAATAAGGGCCACACTCCCTGATGCCAGTGGGGAGCAAAAAGTACTGTCCAATCTCAAGGCAAATTCAGAAAGCTAAGTACTAAACTTTTCTTTCTTCTTCTTCTCAGGTACTTGGGATAGAGGGCAGTAGGACCCCATCATATTCCAAGCAGCCGAATCATCAGGGGAAGTAACATAACATTTTATCCATGGGCAGATACTGGCCTTGGTTACTATGCACAATTAGGAATATTACCCTGAAAAGAAATGCTTTTTGGTTTTTAAATAGAAGTAGCAAAGTCATCCTCCAAGAAAAAGTTCAATCAAATCAAACTTAGAAAAATTTAGCAATTCACTATTTTCTCCATGAACCTCACATTGATAGAAATAAAATATATTAGCTTATTCTCTTGACTGTCCAGCATATGAATGCATATGTCCAATGAGTATAGGAAGAAGCACAATGACAACATTTAAAATTGAATAAAAACAGTACATCGTGCCCACCTGATTATCAGTTAAATATTCTTCTGCAGTATCAACTGAGGTTCATAACCTTTGTCACGTTAACATGGCTGTATTGGTATCCTGTTTTCCACTTGCTTTCTATATTTTCTTTGATTAGGGAGATTGCAACACACACAATTAAAGCAACCTTAAAAAAATCAAACCTAACAAACCCACAAATTAACTCTACTTGTGCAGATAATCTTTGAAGTCCTGTTTGCCATGAAAAATACCCAGGTGAACTTGATTGCACAGAAGGAGAAAGAGGTCACTCAATCTCTCCAAAGCCTTATGTTTTCTGTCTTCTAAGAACATAATCAGAATTTCAGAAGCAAGAAAAGCCAGAAAGAACCACTAATCCTTTAAAGAAATGAACAAATCCGTCCTTTCAAATACCCTGTTCAAGTCAGAAATAAACTTATAGGGGGAAATGTCGCAGAGACAGCTGGCATCGTGTGAAAAAAGGCAACCTGTTTGCTCACTCCGTCTGGGCGCTATATTAGTATATTTTAGTACCTCTCCTCTAACCTCCTACTAAGATAATGCTCACTCGGCTAACTTCTCTTTTGTGGATGTCTTTTAATTAGATAAACTGTGTAAGACTCTGTAGATACGCTGTCCAAAGTTTGTGAGGTTGGAAAAAGAATCTCTTGCTCTACCTCCTGCTACTGCTCACAATATGCACAGACCAGATGCTGCGTGGGGCTGGTAAGGGTCAGGACGCTTGCTTGCATTTTGTTACAACAGTCTTTTCTGGATTTTCCACTCTGCTCTGGGTTTTGAACTCTCCTTTTAACAACCTAGGAAATAGTGTTTAAAAAAAAATTTCTTTGGCCATCAGGCATGATAACGTTTAGAATTCTGATCTCTAAATGTCAAAATGGAAGCCATTATAGCTGACTCCTGGTGCTCAATCTGAAATTGGCCAAGTTGGTTTCTTGAATCTTTGTCTTGACTCCTTCTATCCTGTTTGAACTATGTGAGAACCTTCTAGAATCCAGGGGGAATTACCTTCCCATGGCACCATGATCACCATAATAAGAGGCACAGACCACCTTCCCTAAGTGTGTCCATGTGGCACTGAGGGCGATGTCTCAGAAGCAGGGGGCTGTCGCAGCAGCATGCCGACCATAGGAATGACGATGGGAGGGTCTGGACAGGACTGCTTCTCAGCGAAATGACTGACAATGCTAGGGAGCCTTCTAAGAATATCTTGTAAATAATTCCCCTCTGTGTCGGCTGCATACTAAGCAGACAAAGTGGAACACTCGGACTCAGTCTTGCCAGCGTGTGTACAGATCACTTGCATTTTAACTGAAAAAGCACAAGGATCTTAGTGTATTCATTACTGAGCAGAAGCAACCCCAATGGTATGAAATGGACCACAGGTTAGGCCAGCAACTAAGGTATTTTAGCATCACTTTTGTCCTGGATGGATGTGTTTTCCAAGTTCTACGTCAGGCTGTACAGCTGGTTGGAGGATGAATCTGGTCCTTGCTTCCTGCGAGAGGCCATATTTTAGTTCACGTAGTAAAGCCAATAGACGATGTTGAAGAAGGAAAAAACCACCGGGAAGAAGATGCGGGACCACCGATCGATGGCGTTCACATCAGTCAAGTCGGGGATGGTGATTTTCAGCTGGGAGGCGCGTCTCCGCAGGCGGCTTTTCTTCTGCGCCACGTGTCGCTCCAGAGCGTTTCGGCCAAAGCTGTGCCTGGGCAGCGCGGCCTTCCGGTACTGGATGCCGGAGGCGTCATAAGCCAGCATGGTGCTCCTGGGGTCTCCAAGGCCCATCACGGCCTCGGATGTGGCCATTTCATTTTTGATCTCCAGAGTGCTCAGTAAGATGTTCTCATGTGGGTCCATCTGCAAGAGAGAAGAATCAAATAAGACCATCAAAACAACAAGCCTTTACTGGGGTTTATTATAAGAGTGCGCTATGGCGCACAGTTTAGGTAGTACACTCTACCCTTGGGTAACACGGTTTCTAACTGCGTGCGTCCACTTGTACACGGATTTTTTTCAATAAATATCCATACTGTTTCAATCTGAGGTTGAGTCTGTAGATGTGGAGGGCCAACTAAATTCATGGATCGATGGCATTTTATAGGGGGACTTGAGCAACCTGAGATTTAGTAATCTGAAGGGGTCCTGGAACAGTCCCCCCACAGTTACCAAGAGACAACATAAGTTTTGGGGAAATCAAAAGTTAGACGTGGATTTTCAATTATGCAAGGGTCGGTGCCCCTAACCCCCATGTTGTTCAAGGGTTGACTTTGTATTTAACATAGTGGTTAAGGGAACTTTTATGGTTACATTATCTCAAGTTGAATTGTGGTTCTTCCTCTGTAAGCTATGTGAGTTTAAATTTCTTCATCAAATGGTATGATAATCTAACCTTAGAAGATTGCTATAATGATGTAATGATATCATAGATTGTTGCTAGTACAACTTTCATTATTTCTACTTAGGAAATGCAGAAAATTAGAAGGCATGATAGCCTTTAAAGAATTCATAGTCTTGAAACTAATATATAAAATATTAAACTGTACTAGATATAAAATAGTATCTATTAGGGGATTAATTACTGGATTTCAGTGCTTGCAATAGTAGCATAATTACAGATGAATTCATGATAAAACCAGAACTAAAAACAGTAGGTAATATTTATTAAGAACTTGCTAGATATGCCAGAAACATTTTTGTATAACTTCATTTAATTGAGGCTTAACGCCCACAATTACAAGATGTCACCTTAAATTTGTAGTGTCAACATGAATAAGGGAAAGAAAGAGTTTTCAAATGAAGGCAAGGAGTGACTTGTCAAAATTCAATAGAACTCAGAATAAGGAACTTGAAGAAGACAGCTGGGCAGACTGTGGGTGGAGGGGTGGTGAGTGGGTGAGGGGTGAGGGGTGAGGGACTGACTTGAGAGGGAAAAAAGGAGGCAGGATTTGAGAAGAGAGTCAGCCCAGAGTTGGCTGTACTGAGTTGAATTATGGGCCCAGGGAATAGAATTGAGGCAGCTGTGCCGATAGGGTGACCCTTTTCTCTCTTGGATGATTTCTTCTTGGCAAAGCTAAAAGTAAAGGATGAATACTGACCTCATGAATCCCAAAGAGTAAATGATTTGTAATTTTATTTTTTAAGAAGGAATGATTTGTGTGTTTTATTTTTAAGAGGCCTCAACGGCTACGGACAATAAAACTTATCCACAACATGTTTATTATTAATAACATGTTATATTTATTTTGGTGGAGAATCAGGATATACCAATTTCCAGTGAAATTTTTGAGATTATAAAATTAGAGAAAAATAGCCAATGATAGGTACTGATGATACATGGAAGCAAGGACTATAACCAAACACTTAATTGGAAGATATAATGCTCTGAGCTTCATGAATTATGCAGAAGGCAGAAAGAATGTTGCTGAGATTATATACTATCAATTAGCTTTCAAATGTGCTTTAATGATGCTGTATTATAAATTCAAATCTGAGATCTTTTGAGAAATAGAGGCCATAAAATATGTTGGGACATAATGATTGAGCAATTAATCTCTGCCTGCTGATCAGACATTGTGTATGTTTGGTTTATGGTAGTATTTTGCTTAGTGGAAATGTTAAACAAATATATTCTTAAGAATAATTTTAAAAGTTTATAAACTTTGGAAAGTAAACCCAATAAATGTTGAAATACTTCTGTCAAGCAAGGGCCGAGTAATGGCCGTAATGATGGGTTTGATGGCCTGCGGAGGAAAGGAATATTTAAAGCTACATCCTATGTGTCAGCACTTTGCAGAAATGGTCTCACTGGATGCTCCAAACCATCCTTTGATGGTTAAAACCTTTCCTAGGTTTTAAGTGAAGCCATTTGCCAAATTTCCAAAGTCACGTAGCTACTAAATGGTGGAACTGGAACTCAAACCTTAATCATTAGAGTTCAGAGTCTGCGGGAGAGGACTGGGGCTCCCCGATGTTCATGGAGAGTGAAGCCGATGGAAATGGGAAACCTATGGCCTAGCCCTGGGTATTTCAGATGGCACGCTCATGTTCTGTTCTGCTTTGGGCTGTTGACTGTCATTTTAATTACCTAAGAAATGGCAGTGTAGCAAAATTTCTTTGGCCACTATGCATGTTGATATTTAGGAGATTTCCCCTCTCTACGCACCAGGATATTTGTTTTTCTATTGAGCAATTGTAAAAAGAACATTTATGAATATATACACCCGACTTGACTGGGGTAAAAACATAAATCAATAATGATAATCATAAAAAATAACAGAGTGGAGTATTAGTGAGGGAAACTTGTTCTAAGTTTAGAACAAATGATTCTTGAATAATTTGTGTAATTTTGGTAAGTTTCTGTTTCATTATCTATGGAATTCATGACTTGTCAGATGAGATGGTTCCTGAAGCTATATTATTGATTTTTCATGTACAAATTAAAAAAAAATTTAATAAACACCACTGTGTTTATGGCACTGGGCCAAGTACCACTGCTATGCTGGTGAGGAAGACAGTATGGCTGTGGCCCAGGGCAGCCGCAGTCACTAGAGAGAATATTGGACTGAAGTGAAAAGACTAGAGTTTTGGTTTCTGTGTGTGTGTGTGTGTGTACACGCATGCACGCATGCACGTGTGTTTTGGAAAAATGATTTGATCCCTCTGAATCTAGGTTTCTTCAACTGTAAGAATAGGGTTTGGGGAGATTAGCTGAGGAGGGCTCTGTGGGAAGAACTTGGGAAATGAAAGCGCTACGCTAAGTTGATTGTTATGATTGCTATGGATGCAGTAGGCTATATACGGTTTGCAGGGAGGAGGGAAAACACAGCAAATAGCTGCGCCTAAAAGAAATGTAGGTACGTTGTAGGTCCGCTGACCTTGCACTATATCTGGAACAGATATGGGCGATGAGTTTCCTATAGGCAAACACTACTGGACATCTTCACAGGCCGGAATGGGAGTGTGGTAGTGGTGGGTGAGCTTCCTATGAATGACGCTTTCCGAATGGGGGCAGTTTGCACACCCCCTGAATCAGTGGTTCGACTAGGGAGATGGGTGGACTTCTCTGCTGACCCATGTGCTGATGGTTGTAATGGCAAATTCACGTTAAACATTTGGATTAAGAGGTTTTCTTTTCCTTATTTCTATTCCCCACCCTAATATATATCCCAAGAAGAAAAGAAAAAGCTTGGTTAACAGAGTTCTGTTTTGTTTAAAATATACTGCATTGTACAATAAAGAGTGAGCCTTATTTTTATACAGTAATTTTTAAATTCCAGGTCTGTTTCCTTTTTTGCACCTTTCCCAGACACAGGTGCATGCTTTGGAGGAATGTCCTTGTTCTATAATCATATACAGAACAGCAAATCACATCTCTCAGTGACCCAGAAGCATCACAGGCTTACCTGGGGAAGGGAGAGTGGGGCTATTTTGAATCTCAGTTCACCACTCACATCATCAAAAGGAAAGTGAGAAACTACAAAAATCAAAAAAATCTTAGCTGTGCAATTTCCAATTACCATGACTAGTGTGTGGGTGGCAGATCTTGTTTTATCTTCCAAGAAATGATCTTGGGACCTGAGTAACTTGAAATGTTAAGACAATGAATTGTTAACCACCTGGGAATATCCAAAGCATTCTTTCGAAAGGAAAAAACTCTGAAACTACCTCGTATACAGTCAGTATTCAAAGAGGTGAAAGAAAGTTCACCCAACTAAAATATAATACAGAGATTCCAGGAGAGCAAGAGAAGGTCACCAACTTTGAAAATTTTGATGCCACTATCAAAGTAAGTGGAGAAATACTAACCAAATGTGGAGTTTAGAACTGGTAGGTAAATATAGGAGACCACTGTTGAAATATGCAGGTAGTTGCAGGAAGGTGGTCCTTTTTTAATTAAAGCCAGCAGAAATTAAAAGGGCCGAGATTATTGTCACTCTTTTTTTTTTTTTTCTATTATGCTATTGTAAAGTGCATGAAATCTCACAACCATATTATGAGGATGGAGTTAGTACTACTAGCATTTCATAAACAACCCTTTCCATTAAAACCAGAAGTTCATGGGTAGCTAAAAGCTAATTAAGCAGTAAAGAAATAACTTAAGTTTATGTTTGCAGATTTGAACCTTCAACTCTTTATACTAAATATTTTCACTCTAGGGTGAAATACCTATGAAGTGGATGCTGGTGGCTGTCAGATATGAACATGGGTAGATCACCTTAGTACATGTCTCAGGTTTCCTTAGTAAAAAAAGGATTCCCTATTAAAGAATCAAATTAATGGATTTATTCCTTATGGATCAGCGATCTGTGTGGCCCTACTTTATTAGTCATTACAAAGTAAAAACATTCTTCTTCAGACACACAAAACCCCCCATTTGGCCTAGTGCGTGAATCAAATGAGCTTGGTGTGGGTGTAAGGTATTGTTCTAGTCAGTGACAGTGAAGCTTTTAGAGGCAGTAAGAGGTAGAGCTCAGAAGCAGAAAGACTAGAGTAAGTTTTCTCCCTCTAAAGGACCCTGAAGCTCAGGTTTTCCTAAAAGGTCATGATCAGTACGGTCTGGTGATGGACATGCCTGCTCCTTTTTGGTCCCGTTCCTTTGAGTCCCTGCTCTTCTAACATCCACAAGCAGAGTAGAAGGACCACCGACTCCAGGGATGACACTTGGTTCTAACCCTGGCTTCCTCTGAGCCTTGGTGTCCTTCAGGTAGAAAACCTACGTGCATTCAGGGAAGCTTTTGCTGACTCCCTTCACCAGCTTAAATCCTCTTGCTATGACCTCACAGAACCCTTGATTCCCTTATGGTGGCAAGTATGCAGGCAGGGACGACACGCTGCTGCCATGTATCCCTAATGCAGACCACGACAGTGGGTACCAAGTAATATTCATAATAAAACTTGCTTACACGGATTTCTGAGAGGGTTACAGGGTCACGTGATCCCATCAGGCTATGGAGAAGTAATGGAAAGTAGTGAACTAGACTGAAAAATATAGGCCTGCCTGAAGGACATTTACATCCAAATGTTTAAATTTCACTAATAGTGGCCCAAATCCCATATATCCAAGCATTCAGCCTGTTGCATCAAATTTCTTTTAGATTTAATTTAGGAAAAGTGCGCCTTTCAGTTCCATTCAATGTATAATTAATTACCAATCACTTAAAAAATGTTTGGGTAACATAGGAATAATGGGTAAGAACAATTCACCAGGCAAAAATCTTGTGGTCTTGCAGCTTCCTTGAAAATCGTGATTCTGACCTAGTTCTGGTATTGCTTTTCCGAAACACATGGGGCCATGCTGTGGCAAAATCTGCAGTGTTTCTCTGTGTTTGAACTTCCTACGTAGCCTTCCCGCCCCCCTCTCTGTAGCTTAATTATTTCCATTTCTTTTACAGTCACAGAATCAAATTCATTTCTCTTGGGAAATTATTTCTTTCTATGTATATGTTAATGTATGTGTAATTCATTAAGAATAGCATACTTGTATAACTACAGATCACTGATTAAAAAAATAATATTTGAATTGAAATCGAAGGATGAATGTTAAATTTGGAGGAAAGAAGAGTACATTCAAATGCTATATTTAATAATAGTAAAGTACAATTAATAAAATATATGATAAATTGACATTTCTTTTAGAGGGCTGGGAGAATTCTGGTTTTCTCCTCTCAATTTAATAAAGTACAAGCTAGGAGACACGACCCTCACCCCACCTTTTTGTTAGTAGTTTCAAATAAAGTTCAGTCAGGAGTAATTTTCATTGTATGGGAAAACCATAAGAGGATCATACCAAAGTCATTATAAAGAAAAAAAAAAGTGAAGGAAACTATATTTACAACCTATATATTTTATGGACATTTCTTTCATCCAAAAGAGGAACTTAACTTTAAATTATTACACATCCTCAGGATGCGTGGAATGGAGCCAGTTTTACAATAAACTCACCTAAGTTCAAAGTCCTGTTTTGACAAATTTCGAGACATAGATATGAGAATGTGTGTACCCAATTCTGAACACTCAAAGACATTTTAACACCTGGAGGCTCAAATACTGACAGGGGAAGGTTTGTTGTAGTTCAATTTTCATCTGAATTATTGACTCAAGTTCCCAGCTGGAGAGATGATTGATCTGATATTTTCATTTGCTGGTTCATACAATTCAAAGCACTATGGACAATGGCTTGATAAAGATTTTTAGGTACGCCATGTAACTAGAAATTCACAATTTCCAAATTCCTTTTTAAATAATAACCACAGAGTACAATTGTTTTGATTTCTTTTTGCAAAGCTGGAAACATTCCTGTCAGTTTCCAATGTGCAGGGGTGGTGGGAGGAAGACTGGGTAACCATTGGCAGAAAACAAGCTGTACCCTGGGACTTACACAGATTGTCAAGGGTGATGCCAGTGCACACTGATAATAGGGGAAGGGGGTGGCTTTTCCAGCCACACACTCTCCTCTTCATAGTCTTCCATAACCCAGAATAGTGAGTAATAAATGTGGTGGTTCATCACGTCAATCAAATTTCAAGATTTCCTGCCTTCTGACCAAGATGGAGGCCTTGACACACACGCTACATCTCCCTCCACAACTAAGAAGGAATACAACTACCTCAAAATGAGAGACAACCAGAAGTTCCAGAAAACAGAGCTGCATGGAAGTCCAACAAAAAAAGGTATAAAGAAAAAATACTCATCCAGACAGGTAGGAGGGGCGGAGAGGATGTGCTGTAGTGGTGGTAGCAGCGGCAGGCTGGTGGAAAGTGCAGTCACACATTTTAAAAAGTCAGGAGGGACACCTGGGGAGAGATCCTAGCAGCAGACCAGACTGCACAGCTCACCTCCCAGCGCCGAGGAAAATAAAGCCTCATTGCTTCTGACTGTGCAAACCAGTGGGAGTTGGGGCAGAGGAAGAAACTGCCAGTCTCTCAGTGGAGTCTACTTGTTTAAAGGGCCCCTATGGTCCTAGAACGTCTGCAGACCCACTCACTCTGGGAACGATGGCCAGGGCAGCAGCTAGAGAGGTGCATGTCCCATATGGAAGTGAAAGAAGTGCCTGGAAAAGGGGCAAGTGCTGAGCAGGCAGCATTGTTCCCTCTCTGACCCCCCCCCCCCCACAGCACCACAACATGGTGAAATGGGTCGCCCTCTACTGACGCATATCTAAGGCTCCGCCCCTTACAACATAACAGGAGCGACAGGTCTACCTAAGACACAGAGACAAACAAACACAGGGACTTTTCAAGATGAGGAGACTGAGAAGTGTGGCCCAAAAGGGGGAATAGATCAAGGTTCCAGTGGGAGAACTAAGTGACAAGGAGATAGCCAACCTAACAGATGAGGAGACAGACAACCTAACAAATGCAGAGTTCAAAACACTGGTGATAAAGATGCTCACAGGCTTAACATATATGCTTGAGTATGGCAAATGCATAACGAAAGAAGTGAAGGCTATGCTAAGTGAAACGAAGGAAAATCCACACAAAACCAATGGTGAAGGGAAGAAAACTGGGTTTCAAATAAATGATTTGGAACATAAGGAAGAAGAAAACAGTCAACCAGTACAGAATGAGAAAACAAGAATTGAAAAAAATGAGGAGAGGTTTAGGAACTTCTGGGACAACTTTAAATGTACCAACATCCAAATCACAGGGGTGCCAGAAGGAGAAAAGGAAGAGAAGAAATTGAAAACTTATATGAAAATATAATGAAGAAAAACTTCCCATATTTGGCAAAGAAAATAGACATACAAATCCAGGAAGCACAGAGTCCCAAACAAGCTAGACCCAAAGAGGACCATACCAAGACACATCATAAAATGCCAAAGGTTAAAGATAAAGAGAGGATCTTAAAAGTAGCAAGAGAAAAGCAGAGAGCTGCCCACAAAGAGGTGCCTGTAAGACTTTCAGCTGATTTCTCAGAAGAAATTTTGCAGGGAAGAAGTGACTGGCAAGAAGTATTCAAGGTGATGAAAAGCAAGGACTTACAACCAAGATTACTCTATCCAGCAAAGCTATCATTTAGAATGGAAGGGCAGATAAAGTGCTTCCCAGACAAGGTAAAGCTAAAGGAGTTCATCATCACCAAGCTATTATTATATGAAATGTCAAAGGGATTTACTTAATAAAAAGAAGATCAAAATTATGAACATTAAGATGGCAACATACTCACAACTATCAACAACTGTATCTAAAAAATAAAAACAAAATACAACTAAGCAAACCAGAATAGGGACAGAATCATAGGTATGGGGATCATTTGGAGGGTCATTAGCTGGGAAGGGTAAGGGGGAGAAATGGGGAAATGGTGCAGGGATTAAGAAGCATAATTGGTTGGTACAAAATAGACAGGAGGAAGTTAAGGATAATGTAGGAATGGGTAAAGCCCAAAAGAACTTATATGCATGACCCATGGACATGAACTAAGAGGGGTGGGATTGCTGGAGGGAAGGTGGGTACCGGGAAGAGAGGGGCATAGGGGAAAAAAATTGGGACTACTGTAACAACAATCAATTAAATACACTTAAAATTTTTTTTCAAGATTTCCTGGCCCCGACTGACTTTAAGGTTGTGATACTCATCATTCCAGATCATTAAGAGACTCATGGTTTCCTCTTGGTCCTGGGTCCTGAAAGTGACCCCAAACTTGTTGCCTAAGCTAACAAGGATGGGTTTGAACATACAGAAATACCCATCACCTCAGTTCTGGGTCTGGGGGGCATTGCAGTCTACTTCTAGGTTTCAGCTAAAAGCAAAGAGGCCAAGTTTGGTTAATGTTTTAATGCATCTAAATATCTGACAATTCTGGAAGACACTGACTCAAAAAGAGAATTTCTCAGTCCACTGACTTCCAAAAACCCTGTCTAGACCATAATAATCAGATCCCCTTGCATGTATCAGACTCACTCCTTTCAGAGAACCTTGCCCACTGCCTCCTATTGTTTTCATTTAATTTGGTCATGAAGCCAGAAAGCTGACCAAGTGCAGACCATACAGGCTGGACTCCCACGAACATGGAACACGAGGGCAGCAGAAAGCAGCAGCTCATTCAGCTCCACAGAGAGGCAGGGAGTGCAGCCAAAGACCTTTGCTTCTATGAATTTGGAGTCCAGGGTGGCTCCTGACTGGCAGGGGGCATGAGCGTGATGCTAAACTGGACTCCCTGCAGAGAGGTGGGCTGGATAGGGACGGTGCATGGACTCACACTGATTACTGAATCCTGTGAGTGGGAGTTTACACATGTTTGGTACTAACTAGCACTGATGAAAAATGAATCAGCAGTAATTACAAAAAATGATTTAGTCAAAACAATGAAGTGTGTATAGTTGGCCTTCCATATCTGTGGGTTCCACATACACAGAAATTACAAAAAATGATTTAGTCAAAACAATGAAGTGTGTATAGTTGGCCTTCCATATCTGTGGGTTCCACATACACAGAAATTACAGAAAATGATTTAGTCAAAACAATGAAGTGTGTATAGTTGGCCTTCCATATCTGTGGGTTCCACATACACAGATTCAAGCAACCACAGACTGAAAATATTCGGAAATATAGTACGCATGTCCACTAAATATTGACTAATGGTATAATATTATCTGCTAATCCAACAGATGCTCCTTGCTCACAGAGACCACATCCTAAAGGGAAGATATGCCTTAAACAAACACCTCTGGAAACAACATGTAATTACAAAGGACAATGAGGGCAGTGAGGAAAGTGTCTGCACTGCTATGAGAACACCTCTCCGGGAGCCCAGTGCAGTGAGGCAGAATCATGGAAGGGATTTTGAGCTGAGGTCTGAAAGATGCAGCATGTATAAGAGTAAGGATGGATGAAAAGGGATTCTTCTACTTCCAATTACCTGATGAAGCAAATGCTTGGTCCTATTCGAACAGGGGCATTAAGTAACAGTAATGTTCTATTAAGAAATTGTCTGGAGCTTGTAAAGCCTTTTGTTGTTGTAATCATTTGCCATTTGTATTGGTTATAGTAACACTGCCCTTAGCATCAATTATTTTATCTTTGTTGCATGCAATGGGTACAAGCTTAAAAAGACAGTTGTCCCTCTGTCTCCAAGGGGAATTGGTTCTGGGTGTCCCTCCCCATCAGATACCAAAATTCATGGATGCCCAAGTCCCTTACATAACATGGTGTAGTATGTGCATATAATCTATGCACATCCACCCATGTACTTTAAATGATCCCTAGATTACTTATAATACCTAATACTATATGAATAGTTGTACTGTTTATTGTTTCGGGAATAATAAGGAAAAATGTCTGTACATGCTCAGTAAAGATGCAACCCCCATCGGCCTAATTATTGGTACGTAATACATATCAGCAGTTGAAGAAGAGCTAGTTTGTGGAGAAAGAGGTTAGATTTTAAAATAGGCTCCCATGGCTAGACTGTAGGAACTCGCAGGGTAAACCAGTAAGCATTCCGTCCTTTGGGCTGAGCTATAGGGGCTCCCTGAAGCCAGGTTAAAAGCAGATGGGGTCAAAGGCAAGGTCACTGAGCCTTGTGATCTTGGGTGGGATATTAATCTTTCTGAGCCTCCGTTTTCTCAATTGTCTCAATTGTCAAACTGGTATAATAGTACCTGCCTTTCTGGGTTATTGTGAAGATTAAATGAGATAATTCATACAAAGTGCTCAAAACAGTGCCCTATCTGACAAACTCAAGAAATAGTAACCTTTATTACTATAGAAGTAAGCAGGGGAAAGGAGTGAACTTGTGCTATACCATGATCAGGAAAGGTCTGGAGACAACTTCCTGCCGTGCAGGTGGTGACAGAGGGTAACACGCAGCAGATGTCCCGTGACTCTTTAGGAAACACACATGCATCAGGACAGATGTGCTTCTCTTTGCCACAGCCGTGTGGATGGATTCCAGGCTGTGTGAATCATCTGCTTTCCGTCTCCCAGGAAAGTGTCTGAAACGGAGGCCTCATCATTCACATGCCTAAGAGATGGCACTGTGAGTAACGTTTCTTCCTGATTCTTGCTTTGGGGCCCCTGCTTGGTTCTTTTTCCTTAGAGTGGGCAGAGGCAAGAAGTAACTCAAAATGTCCCATTTTGTTATTTGCCAACAGGATGAGTTAAAGTCTAAAAATGGAGAGTTTGCAGCCATCAGCAAAACTAGTTTTTCAGATCTATTTCCCACTTCACTTACTTATGGGAAATATGTCTCTCTCCAAATTAAATGCCTCTATAAAGAAAGCTTCCTTAAGACGATAATGATAATATGAAATTACATTTTAGAGATAATCTTTGTACAGCAGTATTTTAAATTCCAGTGTAGATAAGAACATCTATAGAGTTAATTAAGTCTTGAAGACAAAAGTTTTGGAATCAGCTTTGCATTCCAGCTTCTCCACTGATTAGCTGTGTGACCTGGGGCAAGTTCCATAACTTGGCTGAGTCTCAGTTTCCTCATCTTTAAAATGAAATTACATCACCTCCTCTTCTTTAAAGTGAAGCAACATTTTATGAAGGTCTGTTTTAAGATTGAGACAAGTGATTTAAAGAGCATACAAACATGTCTGGCATAAAATTAGGTGTGTAACAGAAGGTAACCATTTCTATGATAGTCGCTGACTTATATAGGCGGGTAAGGCTAATTCTTTATATTTTCTAGTTAGCCCCTTGCAGTGGATGAGGTAGTTGAATCTCTCCTACCCAGTGTAACAGTGGTAGAAACTGACCCCTCTTCCAGAGGTGAACTTGACTGCTTTCTGCTAGTTGACGTATTTCCCCTTGCCTTGCCATGGATTGGTTCAGGGATGGGAGACCTAAGTCAACTGAACCAATGAAAAGAAAGAAAAGGTTTGTTGGAGGCCTTTGGGTTAAAAGAAATCCCCATCTCTCCTTCTGGATATGAATGAAAAACACAAAGTCCTGTAGCGACTGGCAGCCATCTCTCAGAACAGGGAATCCCTGGTGCGGTCCTGGCTGGCTTGCCTGAGAGAGCTTCACTCCCGCCTTGCCCCCGCACCTCTGCGTACTCTTTGCGCAGGCCCACTACCTTCAAGGGGGGTGGGAAATCAGAAGGACCTCATTAACACAATTTGAAATAGCAATTTTTAATAGTTTCAGATAAAATTCAACTTAGGGCAATGATAAGGTCATGTGTAATCTGTAATTATAATTATAGAAATATATAACTTTTCAAAAGCATCCTGCAGCAATTCTAATGAAAATGCCCTCCATTTACTTCAGTCGGGTATGATTCCTCAAATGGCTTTCATATCCTTTCTCTCATTGCTTCTGTAGCATCTGAAAGACCAGGCATGGACCTTCCCGTCTCATGGACAACAGAGCCATGGCCCAGAGCAAGTTTCTTCCCAAAGTTGCGGAAGAAGCTGACCTAGGCTGAGTGCCCGGGCTCTTGGAATCTAAATTAGACTCTGGGGCTGGTTCCGCCAATTACAGAACTGAAGAAAGATAGTTTAAAACAGCTTCACATGCAATCTGTGATTAAAATGTGCAATTCAGAGAGAGAGGTCCAGGTTTATATTGCAGCTATAGTTAGTCCCAGCTCTGCCATTAACTAGTTTATACAATCCTGAGCAAATCGCTGATATTTCTGGGTTTCAGTTTCTGCACGTAAAAATGCAATATCATAAGAAAAAAACTGAGCTCTGTATGGTGATGTATGTTAACTGGATTAATCATGGTGATCATTTTGTAATATATAATAGTATCACATCATTATGAAATAAATATGAAACTAATGCTACGTCAATGACACCTCAAAAAAAGCACCCCCAAAACTAAGGAACTAAAAAATGTTGTAAAAAGTAAAAGAAAATGTTAATAAAAAATAGAAAAAAAGTGAGACAATATTTGGCGGTGAAGTTTCCTATTCTTAAGCCTCTGATAGGCACTGTGAATTGAGACCCTGGATCCAGTCAACTACAGAATTGTCAGTATAGTTGTCAAGGCAACCACTAGCCGATCAGGGTTGGTACTCAAAGTGTAACTCATTTACGTGTCCTGGGTGGATCCTTGCTATTCAGTGTGGTCTACAGATCAGCAGCCTTGGCATCACTAGAAAGTGTGTTAGAAATGCAGACCCACAGAAGAAGGATCTGCACTTTAACAAGGTACCTGGATAGCTTTCATGCACATTAAAGGTTGAGAATCACTGGTTTAAATGATCTCTTGGATCCTTTAAAGTTCCAGAAGTCAGTAACTGTAACGTTTTTAAAGGAATTCCTATGTCCCTTGGTAGCTCTCCAGGTGTGCTAAAAACAAAGTCTTCATCTTCTGTGGAGTGCAGGGATGGAGGAGGTAATTGGTGGTTTTTTGTGCTCTCCTTTTGAAATGCTGAATTACTCACAACCAAGGTACCAGCTAAACTCGAGGGGAAACTGAGATGCAGAAGGAACCACGGAGCTGCCCCCGCCCGGGATCCCCGTGCAGCTGTGGTGTGATGGCTTCTGCGCATTTAGCCGATTACATGGTGAATTACCCAAGCGGAGATATGCCAAATGCGCCGTCCACGCTCACAGCCCGGCTCTTGTTAGGAGAACTCCCGTTAACCTGGCCTAGCCTTGTCAGATGTCTGTCTGCTCCATTTTAACGCTAAAGGACCCTCAGCTCTGAGATCTGCAGATGATGGCGCAAAGGACAGTGACTACACTTTACAAAATACAGGCTGAGTTAGGAAAGGAAGAAAATGATAAGTTTAGGGAGAGAGAACAACAAACCCAGCTGCCAAGCCGATGCTTTTGTGGAAGAATAAAATATCAGCTAGGTTCTGTGCAAAATATTGAAAATTCTCTCTTATAAAAAATGAAAAAAAAAAAAAAAGACTTGGCGTTAAATTCCCAGGTCTGCTACTTACTTGCTGGGCAGCTGCGTATGTTACTTCTCTCTGGGCCTCAGCTTTCGCCAATAGTAAAATTTCAGAGGGTTGTAGGAGTGCCTGGTAAACCAGCAAGCTTCATCCTTTCATGAGCATCAGAGTCGCTGGGGGAATTTGCTAACATTTCAATGCTTAGGACATCGGAATTTCAGAATCCATAAACCTAGGGCTGGGGCTGGGGACCTGTGTTTCTTGGCGTACTCGTGATTCTGACATTGTGGGCTGGAGGGGGCCCCCTGCAAACTGCTGTCATGGGTACCGGAGGGTAAGGAAGAATTCGAGTGGACCGCCTGTAAGCTCTTCGGAAACGTTAGTTTTTAGAAGATATTGGTAGTTCAGATGGGGGCGTGACGAGCTAGATGCCACCCAGCGCGTAGGAGCAGGAAGGGGAGCGTTCCCACGGCGCCGGGATGCTTTCCTTGTCACGTGCAACATTTCTTAGAGAGCTTTGCTGGAACAATGCAACAAGGCACTGAGGACGGACGCAGATCAAACGATGATGTATTATCACATCCAGGGATGAAAGGCAGTGCTGCACGGTGGGCAGGTTACGGCCCAGAACTTGGGTCTTTGTTATTTAATTGCTGAGGGTCCTTGGACTAGTCCCTCTTCCTCTCTGACTGTCAGTATCTTTATTTACAAAACAAGCGGACCCTTTAATGTTCTTTCAAGGGTTAAAATACTGCTGTTCTGTCATAGCCATGTACATCCTGGCTGGGCAGTACAGCTCCTTGCTTTTCTTTTTGAGATGGAATGTACCTTTTACTCTGTGAAGCTTTTACTAAACGTGTCTGAAGGTAACATCTCCCTCCTTGAAACTCGGTAGCATGGACCATCTGTACCATATACTATTCATTCTGATTACCTAATACTATTTAAAAGAATATGACGGGGCAGAGGACTCTTCCATGAGTCTGAGAGAGACTGTGTTTCTGAATTTAGAAACAAATCTTAATAGGAAAAGTCAGAGTTCTGTCTTGCGATCCCTTCCACAGTGGGTGTCAACTTCATGGGGACCGTTTATCCCCGCACTGCCTCCTACAATCCTTGAACCACCTGTGAGGGTGGGACTGTTAGCCCCATTTTACAAAGGAGGAAACTGAGGCTCAGAGAGCTTTTCCACGCTCATAAGTGACAGTCATGGGCGTTAACTCAAAGTTGCCTCAAATCCAGAATCAAGTAGCATTGATTAAGCCAGGTCTGCCTGTGCCCTTAGCCTCTGTGCTATTCTCCAGAAGCAGAAGTTTGATAAATACTTGCTTGGTAATGAACACACTGGTGATGCTCCTTCCAAATCCATATCCCTTGGGAGAAACGTCTAACATTCCCCTGCAGTGGAGCAAAGTGGAGCTGAAAGGCTCTCATAGGAACAAAGCCGGAGTCTTTGGCTTCAGGGGGCCAACCTTCTCAACTGCTGAACTAAGACAACGGATCCTGGCTGAGGACATCTGCAATGCTTTGTAAAGCAGTATTCACTCTGGAGGGCTCGTTATTGCAGTGTCTCCTCAGGGTGGCACCCGGGGTTGGCAGGCGTATCTGCCAGGACTGACGCAGAGACGCCCACTCCCCACGGGGCAGTCATGGCAGGTGTCCTCAATGGAGAGAGCCTGCTCTGGTGCCCTTGAGGCCAGTCCAGCTTCCAGAAATTCTCTGCAGCAGAAGCTAGAAGCGTTGGGAGGCCAAGAGACAGCTTGTTCATTGCTGAGGGAGATTTCAAAATTATGTCAGGTCTGTTTTTACGTCTCCCCAGGTGCCCTTTGCCAAAATGAAACAAGCAATCTTGCAAACCTCTTCTCAGCAGAGGCCATAAAATTCCTAATTTCTCCAGGAACACAAGGCTGCTGGAGGTACTGGGCTTGTTGTTTTACAAAAATAATTTAATATTAATGGAAAGATGGTGAGTACAAATTTAATGCCAGTCTTTGGTTCCCAAAGCTGCCCAGGGAATACACAGTTTTCTTTTTTACTTGGTATTTTCCAACAGTTCAGAACCTTTCCAGAGTTTTCTCAGTGATCATTGTATTCATGATCCTAGGACTGTTACTAAATTCCCTAGACTCAGACTTTATCAACTGCAAAATACATCATCAACTTATTGACAGGTATTTATAAAGAAGAAAAGAAAAAAAACATAAATGTTTACAGTATAGGTAAGGTATTATACTAATTTCAGGAACTTCAAAAGGTGAATCTTTGTCTTAAAATTGGAAACTAGGACATGTTTGTCCTGAAAGACTATGTTAGTAGCCCACGACCACATGGGCTGGACTTCCAGCACCGCTGTGACAAGGTGGCAGCGGGGGTAGTGGTGGCGTGGTCACATGCTGCAACAGAACGGGGCACCCAGGGAGGGGAAGTGTCACTGTGTGCCCTGAGAAACCACCAAGCGTGACATAACTTTTTCTGCTGATTGTTAAGTTTCGTTTTGTGATGGCCTGGATATTCTGACAGAATAAATATATTTTCGAAATGTAATTCCTTGGTTCTGATTCTCATTCTCAGAAAATGAGTCATAGTAGGTTTCTGCCTTCTTGTGGGACAGGAGACGGTGGCCCCTGTGTCAGAGGGAGTCAGAGGGACTCACGGAGAAACCAACGGTGCAGGGAACTAACACAGGGCGGGCGGCTTTGAGGGCTTGGTCCTGGGAGTGGGTGTCACTGATGACTTCGTAGGTGTTGGTTCCATTTTCTCATCTATAAAATGGGGATTATATCTACTGTCAGGGCCTAAGACAGGCCGCCCACAATACATGTATTGGCATATTGATTATTTTGAATTAAAGTTACTTAAGAAACGGCCCGTGCAAGGAGAAAACCCTGACCTCTCTCCCACTAAAAGCAGGAGATAAATCTCCCATGTGATAGGTGCCTTTGCTGCTCCTGTGGCCTGAGAGACAACCTGTCACCAGAGTTAAAAGAATCCAGGTAGAAAAGCCTTGTATTGCCTTCTCTTAGATTCCTCACGAATGGGATACCCAGACCTTACTTTACATTACCTTCCTAACAAGTACTAACTTCCTGTCCTGTCAATTTCTTCAGAAATGTATTGTTTCTTAGTCTTAAAAGTACAAAATGATGCCTGGTTCAATCATTTCTTTGAGTCCCAGCTTATGATCTGATCATCATCATATTGTGACAGTCCCGTAGGCACATATTAAATTGTTTTTCTCCTGTTACTCTAGTTTTCTGTGAATTATATTATTAGCCCAGCCAGAGAACTAAAGAAGGGTAAACACGAGGAATTCTTGCCTCCCCAACACTACCCTCTTGTATCTGGTGACCTGAGGTAATTAAATGAGGTACCACAGGAAACGCAAGGAAAAACTGTAAGTACTACACACCAGGGCAAACACCATCACAATCTAATGGGCCTGCCAGCTTGGATATTTATTGCTTACTTTACAGTTTACTACTTAACTTCTCTTCTAATATAGCCAAGGTAAGAAGGATATCTTTTTGGACGAGCCATTTTTGGAGTAAAAGTTGGGTGCAACATACTTTTAGTTGTTCCTGATGCAGAAAATTTGTTAATATTTCTCATTATAGATTTTTTCGTATTTTCCAAGAGTAAACTTGTTAAAAGTGGATTTTAACCGCAGAATATGTACATATATATACTCTGTGGTTTACAAACACTTGCACAGAGTATGTAAATTTTAAATTAATAAACAATTGCTGATAGTAGAAATAAATGACAGTAGCTTTAATATATATGAACCTATGAACGAATTTCAGGAAGGAAGATGCAGTAAACATTCTAGAACTGTATGATTTTTAAGGGGTTGACATATTGGAGATCACATTTTACAAGACAGGTTGAGTTGTCTGATGTTAAAAATATGGCTTATAAAGTGTCAGAGTTGAGACTTGAATCTTTTTTACTGCTCTGAGTTAAAAAATTATTATTTTTTCAATGGGGACCTGTATCTGCAGGGAGCCATGAACAGTTTTGCTATAGGTATGTCCAAGCTTGGAAAACAATATGAGGTCACTTTGTCTAACTGCGTCACTTGGCTCTTGGCGACAACGTCCATTAAGAGAGCTCAATAGCCGGGGCTTGGCTGCTGCCAGGGAGGGGCAGCTGCCATGCAGCCCCTACCATTCCCTCTCTTTACCCCCACAATGCCCCCCTCCTTCCCTTCTTGCTGACAGCAAGAGTTGTTAGAACGTAATATAAGCAATAATTATTAGAAATGAGCATTTGCTATTTATAAGTAATCATCTTGGCTTATTCTGTTTAAGTGATATATAAAGAACTGGGAAAAAGAAGATGTGTTTGTGTGTGGTTTGTATGAGTATGAGTGTGGGAGGGACAGGGTGTGCATGCCTGTGTATGTGTGTGTGAGGGAGAGGGAGAGACAGACAGACAGAGACAGAGAAGAGTCACACTTGAAAAATCAGGTAAGAATATGTATATACACCCACTTTCTTAAATCTTAAAAGTAACATATACTCATTTTAACGGTTCAAACACTGCAGAAATATATGAAATAAAAAATAGAAGTGTTTCTATACTACCACCCCCATTCTCTGAATGTAACCACTGGGAAAACATTAAAAAAAATAGCGCTTGGAAAAAGGACTCATGGAGATGGACAATAGTGTGGTGATTTCGAGGGGAAAGTGGGCATAAGGGGATTAAAAGGTAATGCAAAAAAAACAACAACACAATAAAGATCAAATAAAAAATAAAAACAAAAAAAAATAGTGCTTGTGTTATTAGCTTTTTTTTTTTTTTAAATATAAAGTTGACCATTGTCTTGCACCAACATATTGGTGTTTCAAGATGGAGTAAATGTAAAACATAAAACACTAAATTAGGTATAAAAAGAAAAACTTTAAAAAAAATTTAGAAGACCATACACTTATCTTAGTTTCAAGAGGAATTTTTATCCATTACAGAAAATACAAATCATGAAAGTAGAAATAGCTGGACAATATAAAAATTAAAAACTTGCATGGCATGAACAAGAGCTTAAAAAAAAATACCTGCAATGCACATGCTAATAAAGTGGTCAGTATCTCTTTTATACTTACAACTCTTGAAACTGAAAACAAAACAATAAAAATGAATAAAAATAAGTATAGACAATTCACAGGGAAGCCAATTCCAACAGCATAGAAATATATGAAAAGACACTCCATTGTTTAAGAAATCTGAGAAATACAAGTAAAAGTAACATTATAACCATTGTAAGTTGCAAGGAGCAATCAATAATACTGCTGAAGGGACAGAGAGAGGGGACCTGTTCATATAGAAGCATAAATAGAGGTAAGAGGTAGATGAAAAAATAATTACCACATATTATTGGTGTCTTTTTTTTCTTCAGGAAAATGAGGACTTATGTGGCCTTTACTTTCTTATATTTTTCTAATATATATTAAAAAAACGCATGTGCTTTAAAAATGTAACTAAAAGGAAGCAAAGAAAATCAGGCTCGGTATGGAAAGAAAAGTTTTACCTGATAATAATGGTAAGAAAGAAAAATATTGAAATTAAACTTCTGTACAAGGTTAAATATATTATCATTCTTTCTTGGATTCTGAATTTTTTGTTTGATTTTACGTAATTGATGTTTATTAATATGTTTATATATAATTTTTGACTTTTTATGGATCTTTTGAAATATGTAGATCTTTGATTTATCTAGAATTTAATCTGAAGGAAGTGGTGGGTTACACATATGGTCGTCGTCGTCGGCAGCCGTCCGTCTCGAGAGACGATGGTGTAGCTTCTTAAGAGTCTATCTGCACCGCCGAGAATGGCTGTGCAGTCCGACTCGGGAGTGACACGGTATCTGTCTCCTCCCGTGTTGAATCGACATCTTGCGATGACGCTGGAGTGTCCTCTCCAGTGAAGCTGAAGCTACAGAGCCTGGGCAGGGTGATATGGAGGGTCTGCTGTTGCCCATGCAGCAGACCCCCCCTCTCTTCGCAGCTGAAGGGTCCAAGGGAAAGACAGAGTCAATACAGCTTGGCTTCAGGTGCGCCGCAGGAGTTGCCGGTGTTGACTGCAACGTCAAACCGCCTTAGGGACTCCGGCTCCGGATTTTCTGTCGGGGTTTACTCCCTTAGCCTTTCCCCTGAAGAGGTATGCTGCAAGGCAGCGGAGGTTTTTTGGAGTCAGAGTTTTCCTTCTCTGATGTGCCCTGACTGGAAGATCGAACCAGCGACACTTAGCTCGCAGGCCGACGCTCAATCCACTGAAGTGGTGGGTTACACATATGGTAATACATTTAAATATCAGCAAGTTAAACATCACCACTGTTTATTAAATAATTCATATGTTCCCAATGATATGAAATAATACTTTTACCAAGAACATAATTCTATTATGTTTCCAAGTCAATTTCTGTTCTCTTTATGTAGAGAGTACTGATCCAGTGCTATATTGCATTAATCAGTTTGATTTCTTAATTCAGTAAAACTTCTGATAGAGCTATTCTTTTCTTATTATTTTAATTTTCTTGATCCTTCATATATTTTTTTTCTTTCAAATAAACTTGAGAATTACTATGTCAAATTTCTAAACAAAGCGCTAAAGAAATAAAGCCCCAGTGAAGCTCATTGGTAATCCAAAGAGATTACATTAAATTGACATACTAATTTAGAAAGAATTGATTCTTTTAAAATGTTATCTTAAAAAAAGCACTAAGTTTTCTTTCATTAAAACCTATTATTTGTGAAGGGTATTTTTTCTTCCCTCCCATTGTATTTTCTATGACTGTTTGTATACTGTTAGGTTCCTCAGCTTTCCACCAAAGGTTTTGGGTTATAATGTCTCAGGTGGAATTGACTTTTTCAGCAAGCGTCCCGATGAGCCTGACGGAGGCAACGTATGGAAGACCCACTGAGGAACACTGGTGCAGTGGTCATCTGTGTTAATTTTAAACATGCCCTTAATCTTCAAGGTCTTGATTCATAACCTCTAAAAATAAGACAGTAAATCTTACGTCCTTGTTATAAGTTAGAAAACGAACAGCTTCTCCCTTCTCAACAACATCCATCATGATTTTTTTTTTAAACATATCTTTAGAACTAGTTTTTAAAAATACTTCAATTATCTTTTATTCTGTAACTTTAACTTTTGGAGTTGCATAGGTTCGGTGGTACATGCCACCTTCAGTTCTAACTGCTAGCAGACTGCCTTTTCCTAGTCTGAAGTTTCTCAGTTTGACTATCTTTTGTTAGGGGCTAGATTTTAAAATTCAGCAATTTATTTTATTTTTTTAAAATAAGGACCCATGGATGATATGTTCCATAAGATCTTACACGTTGAGGACAGATTGTCTTTCTTTTGTTTTTATATATTAATAACAATATTCTTAGGTTATACTTCTTCCCTCCAGAACCCTGCCACACTTGCCGTGGTCTTACAAAATGTAATTTGTTATGGCGCAGTTTGAGACCTATCTTTTTTTCTTTATTTTTACTTCCTTGTAGGTCATTCACTTTTACGGGATGGAAGGTTAGTAATTTCAGAAGGCATTAATAAGGAGGGAACGAGATTGTTTAATTTTTACTTCGGAAACCAGTATATCCTTTTGGCCTATTGATTAATTTCATTACAGATATGTATAAATATGTAATGCATAGCATAGCATAGTAGTTGAGAGTGTAGCCTCTAGTCATATGCTGTTCAACCATTTTTAGTTGTCTAACCATAAATTAATTATACTCTCTCCCGGTGTCAGTTAATCATCTGTAAAATTATAATAATATAGGGCAATAATAGGGACTTATGACATAATATTATGTAAACTGTCTAAGCTCAGGGGAGGCATTCAAGGATTATTTATTAGTATAATTATTACAATTAGTTCTTGATGGCAGGTTTAAATACAGTCATGTGTCACAAAACGATTTTTTGGTCAACAATGGACCACATACTATAATCCCATAGATCCGCGGTTTTCAACTGGCGTGTGGCAAGACTTTTAAAAATAAGCAATACCGACTATTTCCCTTTAGATCGCCAAATAAAAAAATGACAGCAGCCAACGCGACAGCAGTGATCCAGTGCGAATGTATCAAAATCATACCAATTTTTGTCAAATCAGCAAAAAATAGAGTTTTGGTATGCTGCAGAATTTTAGCAATTAGTTTATGTGTGCCGTGAGATTAAAAAAAGGGTTAAAAATAGCTGCCATAGATTATAATGGAGCTGCACCATTCCTGTCGCTTAGTCAGAGCCAGTCTCACGTCTTAGGGCCACACGTGACTCACGCGTCTGCGGTGACGCCGGTGTAGACAAACCTACTGCGCCGCCAGCTGCATAAAACCATAGCGCATACAGTTATGCATACCTAATCCTTGATAGCGATAATAAATGACTATGTTACTGGTCTGTGTATTCACTGTATTATGCTTTTTATTATTATTTTTGAGTGTGCTCTTTCTACTTATTTTAAAAAAAGTTTGCTGCAAAACAATACGCTGCGCTTCGCCGACAGCAGGCTCACATTCCTTACTTCATCTCTCGATTGCATCATTTTCTCTTGGGCTTGATTTAACCTTGTGTTGCTTTTTGTAGAGCAACACGAACACGCTGCCCAGGCTTGTCCCCCAGGAGCCACAGCTCTGGTGTGTAGCAGGCCGTGCCGTCTAGGCTTGTGTAAGTGCCCTCTGTGGTGTTAGCGCGATGACGAATCCCCTACGATGCGCCTCTCAGGACATGGCCCCAGTGGTTACGTGGCACGTGGCTGCTTTTTCTCTATTCCACTTTTCCTCCATTCTGTACTTCAGTAACATTATGGTCCTACCTGTTTGAAACACTGTAGCTCTCCTGTATATTTATTGTGTTTCCTCTAAGTGGTTTATATCTCTACATCTCTTTTCTTCTACGTTTGGCATAATTTTCTGCAGCTTGAACTTGGTGTTAATGCCCTGATGTTTTGTCATATTGATTCTCTTTCTGACTATTTTAGATTTAGTTATTAGTTTCAATGAAGATTGTTTTGCTTTCATTTTTGCCTTTTAAGTTACCTCTTGTTTATCATCTCATCCTTGACCTTTTGCTTCATATTCTCTTTTGAATTTTGGTTAAAAAAACCAAAACCAAAACCAAAAACCTTTGTTATAAAAAATTTTAATTTATCATAAAGTACATTTTTTTCCAAATAAAAGTCATTATCTGTCTTTTGCATGCTAAGTTTCTCTCTCTCTGTCCAGTGTGTGCAAGGAGGGGAGGGAGGGAGCGTGAGAGAGAAATGGACTCATTGGTAGTTTTCCTTCATAGTTGCCATGCTGTTTCTTTGTTTAGATGCTTCATTTTGACGTGGACCTTTTTATAAAGTCTTCCCATTTGTTCAAATATAGCTTGAGTAGATGTGTCTGGATTCTGCTCGCACCAGTACTGGCTCTGCCTATGCATCTCTGCCTCTGCAGAGCCTCAGTTTGAGTTGGGTGTTATTTTTGTTCTGTTCTATTGCTGTTTTATTCTGTATGTCTTTTGGACAGAGAGGAGGAAAAATCACACACGGTGTTTTGGATACTTCTATCTCCGCTTCTCTAACAATTTGACAATTTGACAACTGGACAGTCAGACATCAGTTTTCTCTTTGTCATCTAAGGGCTGGGTGATGTGTGTGTGTGTGTGTGTGTGTGTGTGCACTGCCACGCTCATATGGTGCTAGTAGGTATGTAAACTATAGCAGAAAGTTTCTAGCAAACAATTTGGCAATATGTAGTGTATTACTACTTCAAAGGCACATGCTTTTTGACTCAGAAATTCCATTTAAGAAATAGATTAGGAATCAATAGTGTACAAACATGTCAGCAATGGGATGCTTATTTTAGACTTGTTTATAATGAAAAGTTCTTAGAAACAATGCAGATATCTAGCAACAGGTGCTCATTACATAAATTATGGGACATAAAGTAAATAAAACATCTTATAGCTATTAGAAATGATGTATATACAAAAATGTAACTGCAAAATAGAAGTATACACAGTAGTAGACCAAAATTATTTATGTAAAACTATGTCACTAGCCGTGAATGAAAGGTGGTATTAACAATGATTATATCTGGGTGCGGAGTTTTAGGTGGTTTTCATTGTTTTTCTTACTTAAAAAAAATGTTCATGAATTGGTTTTACAATCAGAAAAACAGTAACAGGACTAAAAACAGTCCCTGAGAAACATACACAGCCCCTGCTACTGCCCGCAGAGCAATAGCAACTACCTATTGAGGGCTCTTGGCCTGGTTCTGTATAAGGCCCTTCATTATCTCATTTAACCCTCTCCGTAGCTCAATGAGGCAGACATCAGCGTTTCAGCTTTCAGCTGAGAAACCTGAGCAATGGAAAGTTTGAAAACAGTTCATAAAAGACCACGCCTGAATGAGAGCCCAGTTCACCTTCCCAGCGCTCCCTGAGGCCTCTGAGGATGGTCACATACATCTTAATGCTTGTACATGTTTCAGGTTGAATGGATCATTATTCAAAGATTTGAATACTCATCCGTATTTCATACTTTAAATATGAACCTAAAAGAGAACTCAAGGGACAGAATAAAGACATACCCAACAAAGGAAAGTATAAAAGCAGAAGACATTGAGATGCATATTTCAATGGAAATCACTGAACCTTCTCTTTAACACATCATCAGGGAGTATCATTAACTCTTTCAAGCCATCAACAGAACAATTTAATGCACCAAAGAGACAAATTTTCTTTCAAATATCCCCATGATCTGAGAATTTTCTGAATTTTCATGTAACTTTACCCAGTCATCAGACCAATCATGTAGTATACTTTGGTTTTGATTTTGAAAAAATTAAACCGTTTTCATCATAAACTCAAACTCCAGCTGTCAAACGTTTTCTTCTAAATCATTAGCATTCTACCCAGAATACTGCCCAATCAAGTCAGTCTTCTTTAATTTCAAAAACAGTAGCTAGAATTCAAAATATGAACCACAGCAACAACAGAAATCAGATAGCCTGAGAAAACAGACACAGTAGAGACTGGAAATGTAGGGGATTAAAGACTAAAACAGTGATTTAACAAAGTTTCAAACATCTCCTGGAATCTAGTTGATCCCATTTATCAGACTCTGTAAAGTATATGCAATACAACAAGTAAAGAAGTGAAAAAACAACGTAAAACACCAAAACAAAGTCGTAGTAGGTTAACCGTCCTTGTTCCCCTCCCCAAGGGCAATAACAACGCACATCAGGGAGTCTGCGGTCAGAGCGATAAAATTAGTGAAGAACATGATACTCAGGTGATACAATAATGGCAGCTCGTCTGGCCTCAGGTCCTCATAAGAAAGATCCCCAAGCGTTTAATATCACTCGCTGCCTCACCACAACATAGAAAATTGAAGAACCTGGAGTTGGATAAGTAGTTTGTGACAAGGTAGAAAATGCTGATGACCCTTCCCCTCCACCTCCTCCTCCAACAGGGATGCCCATAAGAATGACAATTTGCCAAGTAAGTATTGCAAACACAAGGATTCAGAAACTAAACCCTGATTATTAGCCAAAAATAGATAACACTTATTTGTAGAATAAATGATAAAGCAACAAGGACTTGGTGCAAACATAAAACTCCTAGGCACAGGTTAATGATCTAGGATAACAACACAGGTTCCTGAGTTCTGTGCCAATCCAGAGAAGAAATGTACACGTCCCCACCTACCCGCTAACGAACAGAAGCGCGAGCACACTCAGGAATGCCCGACTATGTGACGACACCCTCTCCTCTCAATGCAAATGAACAAGAATCTCAAGGTACAGTCCACTTGGTTTCTTTCTCGAGCACAACAATAATGACTAAGTGAAACCGTGAAGCTTAGAGTCATCATAGTTCTACTTAAAAAAAGCAAACCTGAGAAAACCCCATTAGGGTCTCACAAAAACACTTAACTTATCCCCAAGTCTTTGTGGCTACAAGTCCATAGAGCACCTGCAAAGACCACATACATTATTTTAAAGGGAACGGCTAAACCCATTGGCCCCAACAGAAATACAAGTAAATGGATTAAAAACTGGCTAGCTAACCGTATACAGAGGGAAATCGTAATTGGCAGTCCGTCTAGTTGGGGAGAAGTTTCCAGTTGGGTCCCACAAGGATCGATTTTGGGTCCCATTTTGTTTAATATCTTTATAAAAAATCTGGAAGACAAAGTAGAGAATGTGCCAATTAAGTCGACTGATGCCATCAGAGGAGGATTGCTGGTTAAAGTACATTGGATGTAGGTAAATGCTACTGGTCTTTAGAAAGACTGGTGATCACAGAGAATAGGCCTTCTAATTAGCTGTATCTTTTTAATGTATTACTTAAAAGAAAACTAATTCCAAGCACTAGAAATAAATAGATTTAAAAGATCTTAGTGTCTTTATCCATTAGGCACAATGAATAAAGACAACACAGGGGCTCACAACACCCATACATGCAGAATAAAGACTGCCCCCACACGGAGCTATTTTTGGAGCAGCTTTATTTGAAGAATTTCAGATATGCAAGGATCAACATGGTGGAAAGGCAGGAGTAACTAAAATTTCAAATATGTATATACTTAGTTGTTAGCAGAAAAATAAATAAGGAAACAACACAAAGCTTAAGTGATTTTTTTTATCAGTTAAGAAGAGCTGAAAACTTGAAGACATAAGGAAGAAAAGTGGGTAAAATTAATCCAAAGCAAATTCTATAAACACACACACAAAAAACACACACATACACACACAAATAGAAGAAAGCAAGGGATAATTGATAGGACTCTTCTAGTACTAGGATAGAGATTTTTCTTTTATTTTTTAGTACTCCAGAAGACATGTGGGAAAAGGAAGGTCCAGCAGAACTCTTGTTGGTTTGAAGTTTATTTAAAAAATCTTAGTATTTTACAACTTAATGTGTCACATGAAGGCAACTGTGAAAGTGATGCTGCTTGTCAGTCATGAGTGCTCATGGGTAGACAGGTGGTTTTCAGGTGAACTAAATATTTAAACTGATGTAGAATCAGCTTTTTAATGTTATATTATTTTTTCACTTGTTAGCCCTGTAGGTCATACACCAGATAAGAATTGGAAACCCAACTCAAGCCTCAGAAATTTTAACTTTCCTATGCAACTTTGAATATTTGACTTTTCTTAAGAGTTTTAGTTTTTGCATTAGTTAAATGACAGTATAAGAACCATGTTAAGAGCCGCAGATACTCTATAAAATACAGACTTACAGGAAGTGAATACAGAGAAGAGATGGAAAAAAATGTGAGCAAATGCTGTGGAAGCAGCGTGGGCTCCCACGTGGCCACGCTTCCCTTTTCATTCCTCCCTGACCTCAGGACGGAGCGCACAGTATAAAAACCACTTTGGATCACCTGACTCGCAGCTTCTATCTCTAGGAAATGATCAGAAGGAAGATGAAAGTCAATCTCTTCCCTACTGATTTTTCCAGAGCAGCCAACAATACTTAGCTGATTATATGAGCCCAATCTTAGAAAAAAAAAAAAAAAACAACTTAAGAATTACAGTTGGAATAAAGGGACAGTCTTGATAAAAAACAGAATGGCATTATTCACGACGCTCACACAAAAGAAAGCACTGCAATCCGAATCCAATGTGCATCTCCATAACCCTTCCTGCTGCGTTCAAAAAGGAACTACGGGAGTAAGAAATGCCATATGATCACCTTTTGGTTTCACTCTAATCAATACAGCTGTAAGTATTCTGACCGAAGAAATAATTGGTAAAGTAAGAAGTAGTTCATTTGCTATAGATTTTAAAGCTAATGCCTATTGATGAAGTATTTCCCTGCTTTGACTTTACAACTTCTGACTTGAAACATTCCTCTGTGGATGTTTCCCTCTTTACAGAAGGGATTGTATCCTACATGCTATTCACATAAAATACAGAGGCAAATTCGCCAACAGAGCTGGAGGCTGTAGATTTTATTTTAAAAAGGAATGTCTCCTGTAGATAATATCTTAATATTTTATTAATATTTACCACCTACTAAGTTTTTACCATGTACTGGAGACTATGTTACCCTCTCTATACATTGTACAAATAATCTTCATAAAAATACCTATGAAAGAGGAATTGATCCTATTTTACAGACAAGGAAACTGAAGGTTAGCGAGGATGAATTTCTTTTGCCTGTTGTCACACAACTATTAAATAGAGAGTTAATCTTGAACCCAACTGACTTCAAAATATTTCTTCAGAGACATTGTGCTAAATAATAACTCCTGATGTCTTGATGCTACGCTTCCTGAACAAAGAAAGCAGAGACACCACTTGTCTTAACCACTTGTCCTTTAAGGCTAGGACAAAAATCTTACCGTTTCTGGGCCTTAGCTTCTCATGTTTAAAAACAGGGAACTGGACTAGAAGAGAGGTTTGTAGCCCAGTGATACTGATATTCCGGGATGGGTAATTGTCTGTCATGGCGAGGCTGTGTAATGCACTGTAGATACGCAGCGGCATCTCTGGCCTCTACCCACTAGATACCAAAAGCAACCCCTCTCCCTGTGTTGACAAATAGATGTCTATAATATCTATAGACACGGCCAAATTTGCCTGTGGCTTGGGGACCACTGTACTAGAAGAACGCCACTTATGTCTGTTGTTCTCTCATATTCTATGTTCTGAATTGTGCTTCCAACTTCAGCCAGGAGGATGAGCCTTTTCATTGTTACGGGGCACCTTCATCTCAGTACACTGAATTCAAAACTCTCTGAAGCTCTCCAGGTTCAGTTTGCTGTAAAACTGCCACTCTCTGGGTCTTAAATTTGTCATTTAAATGCAAATTGGTATGAAAAAATAGGATAGATGAAAGTGAAAAAGATCAGATGTTATTAAGTCAGCTTTGCATTAGGCAATTGATTTACTCATTTCAAATGGCAGTCCTATGAGATAGTTTTTATTTATTTATTTTCTTTTATTTATTAAGGCCACTGTATCAGGACAATCATAGATTGGGTTTAAAGAGCACTCTCTCATTTGACAGCCTGAGAGAGCCAGAATGCTACCTTGGAATCTACTGAGAGTTTTCAATAGAAAAACCTCAGACATTGGGAAGAAACTGAGTTTCCCAGACCTGTGGTTCACTGGCTTCCAAGGGCTGTACTTTAGGTTTGTATCATTACAAATAACATCTCCCAGGAAAAGAGTGCCTTTGGTTAGAGAATTGGCCAAAATCAATGACCAGATCTATGGATGTGCAGAGACATTAGTGAGTCAGAAGCTTTCACTGGATTTGCTCCAAATAAAACTCAATAGCAGACATTATTTACAGTGTTCGATCCTTGGAATTAAACTGACATTAGAAATATTAAAATGTCAGTTGGATCATTATGCTATGGTTAGGAGCTCCAGAGAGTATAGAAGGATCACTGTTTTCCTAGACGCAGCGCGCTGAACTAGGATGCCCAGGTGTACCCCAGCACGATCAACTTAGGGTTTCTGGGGAGGAAACCCAGGCGTCCGCATTCTTAATGCCCTCCCAGCCATTTGAGCAGGCACTGAAGTCTGAGAGCCACTGCCTTAAGGAATGAACCGGGTTTACAACTGTGTGGGAACTTCTCTTTGAGCATGCCTCACTTAAGCAAGATAGTGGCCTCCTGTAGTCAAATGCTTCAGTGGTTTTAAGTGGTACATCTACAAGGCACTAAGTAATTATCTGTCACTTAAGGAGAAAATTATCCTTTTCTCCCCTCCACTTCTCTTTCTGTGCTTCTGATGACTTCAAGGAGAAAGTCTCTGTTTGTTGATGGTAGATCTTAAATACACCTTCGTACTTGCTTATCTCCCTTCTACATTAAAGAAAATGCAGAGCTGAGGCCCAGCACCTAGTTTAACCTAGAATTTAGTAACATAATTACATTTTTATTTATTTATACTTAACATGATCTTTTAGCAAGTAATGCCACTTTATGTGATATGAAATGTCCTTTTTAAATAAATCTAAGTATATTTAAATAAATATAAAGTAAGTAATAGTACACATCATACTAATACATCGAAGAAGTCACAAAGGTGTTTTTCAGATGACTATGGTTTGAACCCTAGTGTTATGGTCAAGGACATTTGAATGTTGTGTTGCGAATTTGGGCCTCCATCACTAATTATCTTTATGCTTTGGGGAAAATGACCCATTCTCTTCCCTCGGCATTGGTTTTCCCATTTGTTAAACAAGACCTTGAACCAGTATTGCTGGCATTCTTTTAGGAGTTTAAGAAGCAAGGAGGGCTTGCCCTCTGCGTTTACCTTGTTGACATCCAGGCGCATCTTCTCGCTGTTGGCGCTAGCAGCCTTCTCAGCTGCTTTCTTCTGGCGCTGGGGTCCCCTCCCAAAGAAGATGTAGTTGACCAAAGCATATTCCAAGAGGGCCATGAAAACGAAGACGAAGCACCCCATCAGGTACATGTCAATGGCCTTCACATAGGGGATTTTTGGGAGAGTCTCCCGGAGGTGGGTGTTGATGGTGGTCATGGTAAGGACAGTTGTAATCCCTGGAAAAGACTGAGAGTTAGAATAATAATGTTCCTACTTCCTTGCTGCCCTCATCACAGCTGTGCAGATTACTGTACTCTTTATTCATATGTGCCATGGAATACCTACTGGGCATATATGAATATTACATACCAGCTCTGTGACAGGCCCTGGAGGGATGCATAAATCATCAGTTTATAGTAAATATTAATCATTTTAGAATGTGTCTTTCGTTACATTGTTATAGTTATAGTTATTTACCTAGTGGGAGGGGGCTGAAAATTAAATGCTGTTATATTAAGACATATGTGTAGGCTGAGCATTGAGAATATGGAGAAAACCCAAGTAGACTTGTAAAGTGGCAGGGGAGACATCAGAAAATGGAACTTTTGGAGTTGCATTTTGAAAAACAAATGGGAGTCATCAGACAACCGAGGACTGAAGGTCAAAAGTGATGTTAGACCTTAGGGCACTGGTGGTGAAGAAAGCTTTCTGTTAAAGGGGGGCTTGCTTTGTGGGGTGAAAATAGACAGCTTACCACATGACTCTCAAGAAAGTCAACGTGGGCACACGAGAGTTTGATGGGAAGACCGGTGAGGAAAGTAAAGGTTAAGTAAGGGCTACATAATAGAGAGCCCTATATACAGAGCCTAAGGAGGAATTTGAACTTGAAATGACAGGCACCGTGGGGCCAGTGATCAGCTTGAAGCAGAGAGATGTAGGAACAATTTGTGTTTATGATAATCACTCTGCTGGCAGTGTGACCATTAGAGGAGGATATAAGATAGGAATAAAGAATACCCATTAAGAGTGTTTCAGAATAATCTCTTATAAAGGGGAAATAAAGTAATCACAACACTACTAAAATTAATCAATGCATTATATAGATGATATGGATAAATGATTGTAAAAATTTGGAAACCAGAGTTGGAGGTAATAGAGAAGTTAAAAGCTAACCCTCATGTTTCTAGACTGGGCACCCAGGCATAAGGAATACACAGGTAAATTTTACAGAAGTATTACAGGAATCCTTATGGAAAATGCCACACTAGGTGACGGCATTTAAAACTATGATTATTTGCCCACCTGTAAGCACCTCTAACAGTGGGGCGTAGGTTTTGCTCAAAGGTATAATTGGAGGGATAAACAGAGACATGCTGAAAAAAGAACCGGGGGTCTAAGTTCTGAGGATGGCAAGTCCCAGCGTTGTGAAAGCAGAGCTCAGAGTCAGTGTAGCACAGACGGGAGGGTTCACAGTCAATGTTTAAAATGGAATCTCTTACTCAGAAACCTGTTTCCTTAAGCACTGCCTAATAACACATCCCAGAAGTTGTTTCATTTCAATATTGTTTTTGAATCTAAGTTTGCTGAATTTTCTCTCTAATAAGATAAAAAAATTTTGTCTTGTTTTTATATATACTCATAAAATAGATACAGAAAAAATAAATTCTGTGCATCACCAGAATTTGTTTCAGAGCTAGGTGTCTACAGTCTTAATACCTTTTTTTACAATAATAGTCTTTTTTGAAACATTTTCCAATTTCATTTTTCTCTTCATTGTATCAATTACAGATTATCCTGTATATCATGTATATCATAAAACTGACAATGCTGATTTTACTATTTATCTAAATCTCATTTTAAGGTATTTCTGACATTGTAATTGTTAACATAAATTATTTAAAAAATTTCTTTTAATCGGTAAATAAATTACTTATGATTCCTGTAACAGATATAAAATAGATAACACAGACAACACATTTTTAGTTTGAAATAATAAGATATTTGCAAATTTCATTCATTCCTTTATTCAGCAAATATTTACTGGCTATCATTCACTATGAGAGACACTACAGATAGGCGTATAATGGAATAAAAATCATATATGAACCTTTCTCCAAAGGATCTTTCAGTACCATGAGGAAGATGACATCACAAACCAAATAATTATAAATTATAATAGTGATTGGTCTATGAAGGGGAGATCTATAGTATTTTCAGAGGTTAAATGACATGGACTTGACTCAAAATAGGAGGTCATTACTTCTCTTTTCTATCCTTTAACCACCACAATCTAAACTCAACACAGCAGCCAAAGTGATCCCTTTATATCTGAAATCAAACAATCCAATTAAAAGATGGGCAAAGGACCTGAAGAGACACTTCTCCAAAGAGGACGTATAGATGGCCAATAGACATATGAAAAGATGCTCAACGTCACTAATCATCAGAGAAATGCAAATAAAAACCACAATGAGATATCATCTCACATCTGTCAGAATGGCTGTCATCAATAAATCAACAAACAAGTGCTGGTGAGGATGTGGAGAAACGGGAACCCTAGTGCACTGTTGGTGGGAATGCTGCCTGGTGCAGCCACTGTGGAAGGCAGTATGGAGATACCGCAAAATATTAAAAATGAATCTGCCTTTAGGCCCAGTGATCCCATTTCTGGAAATATATCTAAAGGAACCCAAAAAGCTAATTCAAAAGAACATAAGCACCCCTATGTTCACTGCAGCGTTATTTACAACAGCCAAGATATGGAAGCAGCCCAAGTGCCCATCAGTAGATGAGTGGATAAGGCAACTATGGGACATTTACACAGTGGAATACTACTTGATCATAAAAAAGAAGAAAGTTTTACCCTTTGCAACAGTATGGATACACCTGGAGAACGTTATGCTGCTAAATGAAATAAGCCAGTCAGAGAAGGACAAATACCATATAATTCCACTCATATGTGGAATCTAATGAACAAACTGATCTAACAAGCAAAATAGAGAGAGAGACTAATAGATAAGAGAGCAGGATGACCGCTAAGGTAGGGGGAGGGCAAGGGGTAGAGGAATTGAGCCATAAGAAAATAGGACTCATGGACATCGGCAACAGTTTAGTGACATGGGGTGGGGGAGAATGGTATAAGGGGACTGAATGTTAATGGAATACTATAAAAGAAATGAAATAAAACAACAGAAACAAAAAAAATAAATCATGGTACTACAAAAAATAAAGATAAAAAATAAAATTGAAATCGGATTACGTTACTTCTTCGCTCAATGACTCTAATTATGCTCAGCACAAGAGCGAAGCCTTGCTAATTGCCCCCCAACCACTTCATGACCTTTCCGTCCTCTCTCACACACATCGTCCCTACTCCCGAACTCTCTCTGCACTTGCCGCACTGACATGCTCATGGCCTGGGATGTTCTCAGCCAGGTAACTGTGGTTGTTCATCCTCTTCATGTCTTTGTTCCACTGACAATTATGAATAAAGTTTACCCTGGTTATACTAATCAGCACCCCCTGGGATCACCAGCCTCCCCCTTACCTCGCTCATTTCCCTCCATAGACTTACCATATAATACAATTCATATGGCTATTCAATGTATTGTCCATCTTTTACTGCTAGAACATAACTTCCAGCAGGGCACCGCTTTATGCCCAGTGCTTAGTATATTTGGTATGGCACAAAGGTATTTAACAAATACTTGCTGACTGAATAAATAAATGACTTCTCCAAAGAAGTAATAATTGAATTGAAAACTCATGACAGAAGAGTTAACATTTCAACATTTAAAGGAACTAGAACTCAAAATAATAAAGATTATGTCAAAGGTCATAAATCTATTATATCTGGAATAACGACATAAAAATGTCCATGAAATAAAATTTATTCTCCTCTGCTGGTATTATAACAAAAGAAAAACCAAGCATAAGATAAGTTATATCTTAGATGATCTCTCAAAATTTTTGCTTGGTTTTCTCCTCCCTCCTGCCCTGCTGTGCCAAACTATTCATTAGGCTTTAGAATTCTTTCTGTTTAGCTCTTTGTTACACACTACATTTCTCTGTTTCCTGCTCAGAAAAAGAAAGATGGAAGGGACGTCTTCCCAGGTAAGGAAGCACAGATTCAAATTTAATACTTATCAAGCAATATTACATGAACTATGCTGCAATAAAAATATCACCATGATGGGACTAATTGCATTACCAACAGCTATTTAGTTAACTAATTTTGACATGAAAGAGTTTTAATACGTGTTTAATTGATTTAATGCTGAATCAGATCATCCAAAGTCTCAGAGTCATTCCTTGTAATGTGTGCAGTCTGGTTTTACCAGGGATCACAAATTTCAGGGTAAGGGAAGTGTGTCTGCGTGAGCACGCGTGTGGACACACACACACACACACACACACACACACACACACACACAAGTCCAACTCCACAGGAGAGAGGAAATGGCCCACCTAATGCCACTCTTGCTGCTGAAGCATCATAATTAATCCAGAAGGAGACCCAGGAGAGGATAGTGATCAGGATGGAAGGCATGTACGTTTGCAGGATAAAGTAACCAATGTTTCTCTTCAGCTTGAAACTGAGGGACAACCTGGGATAGGAACCTAGAAAGGCAATTTGAGAACATTATCATTATCAATCAATACTTGTAGGATCCTTTCCTTTAAAGGCTCATAAACATTTTGTGTACCTTCCTAAATTCAATTTCAGCTCCTGGTGAAGAACACTTCCTTCTGCAAAAGATATCTGAGAACACTGGGTTTTTAATTAGCAGGAGTTACTTCGGGTTGAATACATCCCATACTCAGTAATTAAAAGAACTCCCAGTTTTCTCCGCTCAGCCTCACATACTGGGTCAAAGATATTCATTTCCTACAACTGTGATGACAAGACAGTTTGGGACAGTCCTTATGTCTCCTCTTATTTCTCAACAAGTTCATCCAGTAAGTTTTTTTTGGTGTATAAGAATAAGGCTCCACACTCTGATTATAGTAAAAGATATATCTTTTTAAAATTGATTTTAGAGACAGAGACAAAGATGGGAGGGAAGGAAGGTGGGGGAGAGAGAGGAAGGGGGAGTGAGGGAGGTAGAGAAGGAGAGGGAAGGGGAGTGAGAGAGAGAGAGAGAGAGAGAGAGAGAGGGAGAGAGAGGGAGGGAGGGAGAGAGAGAGAGATTTGTTTATTTATGCATTCATCAGTTGATTCTTGTATGTGCCTTGACCAGAGATCGAACCTGCAACCTTGGCATATCAGGATGATGCTCTAGCTCTAATCAATGAGCTGTCTGTCCAGGGCTAAGATATAAAGCCCAAGGATGATTTTAAATCTTGGATCAATGTCTATATTTCAGGTAGTGCAGCAACAACCAGAAGTTTTATGAAGGTTTTCATGTGCATGCATTATTTTTTTCTAAAATCACAGCATCCATCAAAGTTCTGAAGGGATCCCTGACCCACTCAAAGGTGGAGAATCACCACTCCTGAGCAATAGTTACAGAAGCTTTAACAAAGAGATCATATTCCTGAAGCGGGGTCCTTTGATTCTGGTAATCTGAGATTCATACATTAGACAATATATGTAACAGAACGCAGTCTTAGAACATAAATGATTCACACTAATAGAGTGTGTGGGAGGGGTGAGAAAATTCTTACTAACCGAAAGAAAGCCTTGTCTAGCCTTCTTGGGCTTAACCAAGGGTCTTAATATTAAAGTAAATTTTAAGTGGAACTCATTTCTACAGTTTCAGGGATTCAAAATACTTCACGCTTAGGAAAAGTTTCTGTTACTATTGTTCTTTTTAAAAAGCAAGGGCGGCACTGTATTCTTTTTACTACGTCATACAACTCTTGCCTGCAGTCATCTGCAGGGACAGGAAGTGCCTGAACCCTTAGCAGAGGGGAAACCAGGCTTTTCAGTTGTAGTATTGGCTACGCCTGCTGGGGAATGCATCTCACCCAGAAAACATAGAGGAATATTCCTGTGGGCTAATTATTTTCTCCTGAATGATGATGCAGCAAATGACTACTTTGATGAGCTTTCTTATTAAAAATTTGTGCTGATGAAACCAAGCTTAACAAGCTAGCACCTGAACGCTGCAAGAGTGAGGATGACAGTGTCTTTAGGATAATCTCAAGAGCTCACAAGGTTTTTAGTTCCAAAACAGGAGGGCATGCTACATAAAGAAATCCTGCCCTTTGAGGGAAGTGTGAAATTCTCCTCCCCCATTCTCAGGGAGCTGCACTGTGGTCGGACTTCAGTGAACTGTGGCTTGGTTGTGCCCAGTGTATTTGAGAGGATTACGATCACATCTGTGAGATGCATAAACTTGCGGCACAACCCTGACCCCGGTCTTCATTTCTTTCTGTATTCTGTCTCGAGCAACTAGTTAGTCCCGTCTCTGGCAAATGAAGAGCCCAGAGCTAAGCCTCTCAGCCTCGGTGTTGGCAGGGGTGGGGGGTAGGAGGTGGGGTGGAGTGAGGGGGGGGGGTCTTCCAGAAAATAGGCCCACGGGTTGCAGATGAGCAACAGGCCTGATGGGGAGCTGAGGTCTCTGGGCAGATCTCAGTCTTCTGGAGTCGCCATCCTTCCCTGGGACCCAGTCCTGAAATGAGGGAACCCTTCTTACAAAAGATGGTGAGGACCCTTTCCTGATACAAACCTGTGGAAAAAACAACCTTCTTGGTGATAAGTTTGTAATCCACAATAGAGAACTGGGGAAGTTCAATCTTTGTTACTCCCGTTACTGCATTATCATCCCCGCGCCAGTAAAACTCAATGTCATCAGTTGTATATCCATCTGTAAAAGAAAACAGATACACACACAGACAGAGACACAAAACAGAAAGAATAAAGTTTAGGAGATGAACTACGTAAATGATAATAGCTACAGCTAAGGCTGTTATTATATGTTAGGTGCCATGCTAAATACCTCGAGCATATTACCAGATTTAATCCTCACCACAAACTCATAAGGGAATTATAATGAGGCCCACAAGAGGCATCAAAGGCTTAGAGAAATTAACAGCTCGCATTGAGTCTTGCAACTAGGAAGTAACATAACTGGGAATTGAACCTAGGGTTTATCTGATTATGAATCTCATTCTCTCAAACATTATCATAGTATTACATAACCCTGGACAACACTCTAAGAGAAGGCAAAAGAAGAGAAAAATCACTTATCAGTATAGCACTGAATGTTATCAAACTCTCCCCACAATATAAAACATTTGAATTACAATATATTTGAGTTTCTGGTCAGAAGAGAAGCGATTATTAAGAAGTGAGTCATCAATTTGTTAATATTCGTAAACATGATCTCCAAATTAGATTTCGTAGCATATCTGAATTCCAAAAACCTTCTCCAAAATCAACTTCAAAACAGCATTGATTCCAACAGTTTCAAGGAATAAATATTGTGCAAATTTATAGTGTACACAATCAATGCATAGTGCATTTAGGAGGTATGTTTCAATTCTTTCAACGATTATTTACTGAGCACCTACTGTGTTCATCAGTGTACAGCTGCTGGGCTTGGGGCTCTGTATAATACAGACATGTCCTCTGTAATAATGATACTTTCAACCCACGGGGAACAGAAGAATAAACACACGTGTCCTGATTAGTAAGCACACATATAACTGCAATGAATAAACACATAGTAGGTGGCCAGCAGCGCTTGCTGTACAGGGAAGCACGCAACAAAATGCAGTGAATATTAGTATTATACTAACTCACCCACTCACGCCCCCCTATCAGTATATATTATACTTGCATATCACATTTATCTCTTCAAAGAACTTCTGCATCTCAACAGTTGAATTTTTGCAAGGATAGGAAATATGACAGGTATTGCTACCCCCATTTCAAAAGCAACAAAACCAATGAAAAAGACTGCTTAAATTCTTTGCCTTCTGGTATTTATTTGACTAGTGTAATAATGAGTAGAAGGCCAATCCGTTGACTCTTAGCTCTTATGATTTTGAATAAACCACATTTCCTCCAAAGAGAGTCAGAGTTCCAAAAAAAGAGTAGAAACAAATTATTTTTTCCAAGAACTTGCAATGCCCTCAATTTGAAAATTCATATCAACCCTAGCACAGCTCAGCAATGCCTTAACTTTTCTAGAAGTCTGCAGTCCTCATTCATAGGAGCCATGATTTTTATGATTTTTATCTGATGCAAAAATATAGTTCTTTGGAAGAGCTATTGAGACTTGAATCTTTGCTTTTGCAAATACTGGCTTTTGGATAACAGCTAATGATTTTAAAAAGGCTTGTTTAGTTGAAAACATCATAAACTATATTATAATCAAAATTGCAGAGTTTTATTATATATTACCCAAAATTTTATTATCGTGATGTCATTTAGAGCCCTTTATTTTGTTAGACATTGTCTTTCTTTGTATAAAACTGATTTTAGGGGAGGTAAGATGGCGGAGGAGTGAGGAGAGGTTGCGGTTTTAGGCTCCGGAGACCCGTCTACAGTTTGGTCTAATTGCAGACAGAACATCTCAGTGAGCAGCTGGACATTGGCGGGAGTTGAGCCAAGGCACTGCTGGATTAGAGAAAATCCACCTGGGAACAACCTGTTTAGTGAGGATAGCGGAGAAAAAGGGGACGAAACGGGATTCCTGACTGGGGCGGCTGCCCGAGCTGTGGCGGGAAGCACACAAAGGATTTTTGGCGACCACAGGCTACCCCAGAGAGGAGTCAGGCGGAGAGCGGATCTCTGCCCGCTGGCAGAGACGGGACTCGACCAAGTGGCATTGGCGCTGAAGGACAGGAGACAGCGTGCTACCGGGCAAGAGAGAACATAATTCTCCTTTATATTTTTCTCTAGTGGATGGTGGAGACGGGAGGAAAGTTTGGGTGTGGTAGGCCGTTCTGGAGGAGCCCAGGCGCAGGGGCGCGCTAATCCACTCCTCAACCCTACCATTGGGTCGCGGGGGCGCACATAGGGAAGTGCTCTCATTCACTGGCCCAGGTGCGCGGGGCCGTGAGTCCAGGCGTCCCTCGGACATTCCCCAACGGACATAAGATCAGTGCCCCAACGGGCACAGGGAGGGCCCACTGAACACGCAGAGGACTGTGCACAGACACCCCTAGACAGCTCCCGTGGGCGCAGGGCCCCAGGCCGGAAAGCAGACCACTAGCGCAGGCTCTGTTTGTGCCCGCCCAGACGGGTGAGGGAAGGCGGGCGGCTGCAGCACGGGAACAGCGAGAGGCGGCGACCCACGGAAGCTCGATTCCACTGAGCGCAAGTGTCCCTGGCCCTGCCCTAAGAGGCGAGAGACCAACTCCCGGAGCTCGGCTCAGCGGGACTGAGGGCACGGGGCAGCGTGCGAGCATGAAAGCACCTCAGCCCGGGGTCAGTGGGAGCTCTCTGGCCGCCTGTGCGGGCAGGGTCACCTTGGCGCAAACGGGGAACCGCCGCGGCCCAGCGAAAGAAGGAGCCAATCCCGGGGAAAGCGCTCGGGCCGTCCGCGCGGGCAGGGTCACCTCGGCGCGAACGGGGAACTGCCGCGCCCCAGCGAAAGAAGGAGCCAATCCCGGGGAAAGCGCTCGGGCCGTCCGCGCGGGCAGGGTCACCTCGGCGCGAACGGGGAACTGCCGCGCCCCAGCGAAAGAAGGAGCCAATCCCGGGGAAAGCGCTCGGGCCGTCCGCGCGGGCAGGGTCACCTCGGCGCGAACGGGGAACTGCCGCGCCCCAGCGAAAGAAGGAGCCAATCCCGGGGAAAGCGCTCGGGCCGTCCGAGCGGGCAGGGTCACCTCGGCGCGAACGGGGAACTGCCACGCCCCAGCGAAAGAAGGAGCCAATCCCGGGGAAAGCGCTCGGGCCGCCCGCGCGGACAGAGACACCTTGGCACGAACGGGGAACCACCGCGGCCCGGCAGCAGTGGGCTCCAACCGCGGGGCAAACTCTCGGGCCGTCAGAGCGCGCAGGGGCTTACGCGCAAGGGCACCTCAACTGGCTACAGCGGGCAGCAAGGTAGCGCGCCGCGCCGGCAATCGCGGGCGCGCACCATAGCGGCAACCGGGTGCGCACACCAGTCCGGCAAAAGAACAAGAACCTCTGACCTGCCACACTAGACCAGCTGCGAACCCAGAAAAAGAAGGCAACACACCAAGGCTAAAACGGAGTAAAAACATCGTTTTTTTTTTCTCCAAATTTTTTCTCCCAAATTTTTTCTCCCTTGTTCTTTCTTTCTTCTTAATAATTTCTTTTCTTTCCTTCTTTCTTTATTCTTTTCCTGGGGTTTTTTTGGGGGGGTTTTTGGGGGGTATATATATATATATATATATATATATATATATTTTTTTTTTTTTTTTGGTTCAATTTTTTTTTTCTCTCTCTTTTTTCTTTCTTCTGTATTCTTTCTTTTCTATCTTTCTTTGTTCCTTTCTTGCTAACCTTTTGGGGTTTTTTGGGGGGGGTTGTGGTAAATTTTTTATTTTCTTCTCTTTCTCTCTTTCTTCTTTTCTTTCTCCTATTTTCTTGGGGATTTTTTGGGGGAGTGTTTTTCCTCCACCTCTTCCAATAATAACAAACTTTATCTCTAACGTGTTGCATATAACCTCTCCTTCTCAGCCTTTCTCTTTAATAGTGGTTTATTCGTTTGTGTGTCTAGCTTAGCCCCCCTATTACTTTAAATAATACAATATAATTACTATATAAACCCAAATACAATACAATCCCACTTTCTTACTATACTAAGTATTTTTCTATCCTTTTCTTCTATTTTTCTTAACATACAATGTAAATATTACTAACTGGCTTGCACAGTCTCAACTATTATTAATCTATCAACCCCTCTATCAAAAATTATATTTTTCCTCCCCAAAAACAACTCGTATCTATTCTTCTTATAGTATAAAAGCTCAAATCTCTTTACATTTATATTAATACGGGCTAGTTGGCTAACGATAGCAGGATAGAGTGGGGGATACTTTCTGAGGGTGTGGGTCTCCTGCCTGGGCTGTGTGTTTATGTCTTTAACAGCATATCCACAAAAGAACTCAAGACAAAGCAGATAGAGTGACTCTCAACCAAGTAGCCAGAAGGAAGATCCTATCAAAGAACATCTGAAATATAACCGAACAGCATAAACAAACGACATAAAGGGTAACTTAAGACCATCAGGCTCAGGATATCAAAGAGACTGCACCACTGAAACTCCCAGACCTTCGATAAAGAATATTACACCACAAAGGAGGGAAGTCAAAGCAGACTACCCCCCCAATAAATAAATAGATAAATAAATAAATAAATAAATAAAAACAAAAAGAATCCAACATGGTAAGACGCAAAAATAACCCCTCAATGAAAAGAAAAGAGGAATCCTCAGAAAGAGAGATAGACGAAATAGACATAGCCCAAATGTCAGACATGGAATTCAAAACAATGGTGGTAAAGAAGCTCAATATACTCGACATCCTTAAAATCAACTATGACAACCTTCAAGGAAGTTACCAGCAGCTCCAAGAAAATTACAGGGAACTGGCAGAGAACTACACCAGCATAAAAAAAGACATAGAAATCGTTAACAAGAACCAGGAAGAACTTAAGAATACAATCTCTGAACTGAAAAACACAGTAGAATCAGTCAAAAGCAGACTAAACGAAGCAGAAGATCGGATTAGTGAGTTAGAAGATAATGTAGAGAAAAACTCCCAGACAATACAGCAAAATGAAAAACGATTGAAAAAATATGAACAAGATGTAAGGGAATTACAGGATAGCATTAGGAAAAATAATTTAAGGATCATCGGAATACGAGAGGAAGAAGAAAAGGAACATGGAATTGAAAATCTGATAGGAGAAATAGTGACAGAAAATTTTCCGAACCTGATGAGAGGAAAAGCTATGCAAGTCCAAGAAGCACTGAGAGTTCCAATCAAGAGGAACCCCCAAAAACCCACTCCAAGGCACATCATAGTTAAAATGGCAACATTCCAAGACAAAGAGAGAATCCTAAAAGCAGCAAGAGAAAAGCAGCAAATAACATACAAGGGAGCTCCGATAAGGCTATCAACTGATTTCTCAACAGAAACATTACAAGCCAGAAGGGAATGGTCAAAAATATTTCAAGCAATGAAAAACAAAGGCCTACAACCAAGAATACTCTACCCAGCAAGGCTCTCATTCAAAATAGAAGGTGAAATAAGGAGTTTCTCAGACAAAGGAAGACTGAAAGAATACATCTCCACCAAACCAGCATTGCAAGAGATGCTAAAGGGACTGTTCTAGGAAAAAACAAGAGAGGAGAGGAACAGAGGTACAAAGGGAAATGAATAAATACACGTCAATAATAACCTTAAATGTAAATGGATTAAATGCTCCAATTAAAAGACATAGGGTAACGGAATGGATAAGAAAACAGGACCCACATATTTGCTGTCTACAAGAAACACACCTCAAAACAAAAGATTTACACAGACTGAAAGTAAAGGGATATAAAAAAATATTCCAAGCAAACGGACCGGAAAAAAAAGCCGGGGTAGCAGTTCTCATATCAGACAAAATGGATTTCAAAGCAAGGACAATAAAAAGAGACAAAGAAGGACATTTCATAATACTTAAAGGAACAATCCATCAAGAAGATATGACTTTGATAAACATATATGCACCCAACATAGGAGCACCCAAATACATAAAGCAAATACTAGAAGACCACAAAAAGGATATCAACAACAACACACTCATAGTAGGGGACTTCAACACTCCATTATCAACAATAGACAGATCATCAAAGCAAAGAAACACCAAGGATATACAGGCATTGAACAACACACTAAACCACATGGATCTAACTGATATATACAGAACTTTTCACCCCAAAGAAGCAAAATATACATTCTTTTCAAGTGCACATGGGACATTTTCAAAGATAGACCACATGATAGGTCACAAAACAAGCCTCAACAAATTCAAGAAAATTGAAATCATATCAAGCATCTTTTCAGATCACAATGCCTTGAAACTAGAAATCAACCTCAGAGGAAAAAATCAAAGACACCCAAACTCATGGAGATTGAATAACATGCTATTAAATAATGAATGGGTTAACAATGACATCAAAGAAGCAATCAAGAAATTTCTAGAAACTAATGATAATGAGCACACAACAACCCAAAACCTGTGGGACACAGCAAAAGCAGTCCTGAGAGGGAAGTTTATAGCAATACAGGCATATCTGAAAAGGCTAGAAGAATCTCAAATAAAAAACCTAACCACAATGCTACAAGAACTAGAACAACAACAACAAACAAAGCCTAGGGCAAGAAGAAGGAATGAAATCATCAAGATCAGAGCAGAACTAAATGACATAGAGACTAAACAAACAATCCAAAAGATCAACGAAACTAGGAGCTGGTTCTTCGAAAAAATCAACAAAATCGACAAGCCTCTAGCCAGTCTAATCAAGAAAAAAAGAGAGAAGACACAAATAAACAAAATCAGAAATGAAAGAGGAGAAATCACGACTGATACCTCAGAAATACAAATGATAGTTAGAAATTACTTCAGACAACTGTATGACAAGAAATTTGACAATCTAGAAGAAATGGACAAATTTCTAGAAACATACAACCTTCCAAAACTGAATCAAGAAGAAGTGGAAAGTCTCAACAGACCAATAACAAAGAAGGAAATTGAAACAGTAATCCAAAATCTCCCTGCACACAAAAGCCCTGGACCGGATGGCTTCACAGGCGAATTCTACAAAACATTCAGGGAAGAACTAACTCCTATCCTCCTCAAACTGTTCCAAAAAATCCAAGAAGAAGGGAAAATCCCAAACTCTTTCTATGAAGCCAGTATTATCCTAATCCCCAAACCAGGTCAAGACACAACAAAGAAAGAAAACTACAGGCCAATATCACTGATGAACATCGATGCTAAAATCCTCAATAAAATATTGGCAAACAGGATCCAGCAACACATCAAAAAGATCATACATCATGATCAAGTGGGCTTCATTCCAGGGATGCAAGGATGGTTTAATATTCGCAAATCAATAAATATAATACATCACCTAAACAGAATGAAAGACAAAAATCACATGATCATATCAATAGATGCAGAAAAAGCATTTGATAAAGTTCAACACCCATTTATGATGAAAACACTCAGCAAAATGGGAATAAAGGGAGCATATCTTAACATAATTAAGGCTATATATGAGAAGCCTGAGGCCAACATCATACTCAATGGACAAAAACTGAAAGCATTCCCCCTGAACTCAGGAACGAGACAAGGTTGTCCACTCTCTCCACTCCTTTTCAACATAGTGTTGGAATTCCTAGCCACAGCAATCAGACAAGAAAAAGAAATAAAAGGAATCCAAATTGGGAAAGAGGAAGTGAAACTTTCATTATATGCAGATGATATGATAGTATACCTAGAAAATCCTATAAACTCCACTAAAAGACTACTCAATATAATAAGTGAATTTGGCAAAATCGCAGGGTACAAAATAAATATACAGAAATCCAAGGCATTTCTGTACACCAACAATAAAATAGCAGAGACAGAGACAAAAAAGAAAATACCATTTACTATAGCAACAAGAAAAATAAAGTACCTAGGAGTAAACTTAACCAAAGAGATAAAAGACCTGTACACTAACATTGAAGAAAGAAATTAAGGAAGAAACAAATAAATGGAAGCAAATACCATGTTCTTGGATGGGAAGAATCAACATCATCAAAATGGCCATACTACCCAAAGCAATTTACAAATTCAATGCAATCCCTATTAAAATACCAATGACATATTTCACAGACCTAGAACAAATACTCCATAAATTCATATGGAACCAAAAAAGACCCCGAATAGCAAAAGCAATCTTGAGACAGAAGAACACAGCAGGAGGAATCATGATACCAGGCATCAAACAATACTACAAAGCCACTGTAATCAAAACAGTCTGGTACTGGCATAAGAACAGACATATAGATCAGTGGAACAGAATAGAGAGTCCAGAAATAAACCCAGGCCTCTATGGTCAACTAATCTTTGATAAAGGAGGAAGGAACATAAAATGGAGTGAGAAGAGCCTCTTTAACAAATGGTGCTGGGAGAACTGGATAGGGACCTGCAAAAAAATGAAACTAGACCACCAACTTACACCACACACGAGAATAAACTCAAGATGGATCAAAGACTTAAATGTAAGCCGTGACACCATAAAAGTCCTAGAGGAAAACATAGGCAAGAAAATATCAGATATCTCACGTAACAATCTCTTCACGGACACATCTCCTAAAGCAAGAGAAATAAAGGAAAAAATAAATAAATGGGATTACATCAAACTGAAGAGTTTCTGCTCAGCAAAAGAAAACAACAGCAAATTGAAAAGGAAACCAACCATATGGGAAAACATATTTGCCAATGACATCACAGACAGGGGACTGATATCCAAAATATATAAAGAGCTGATACGACTCAACATCAAGAAAACAAACAACCCAATTAAAAAATGGGCAAGGGACCTGAACAAACACTTCTCCGAAGAGGACATACAGAAGGTCCATAGACACATGAAAAAATGCTCAACATCATTAGCCATCAGGGAGATGCAAATAAAAACCACAATGAGATACCACCTTACACCAGTCAGAATGGCCATCATCAACAAATCAACAAGCAACAAGTGCTGGCGAGGATGTGGAGAAACGGGAACCCTACTGCACTGTTGGTGGGAATGCAGACTGGTGCAACCACTATGGAGAACAGTATGGAATTACCTCAAAAGATTAAAAATGGAACTGCCTTTTGAACCAGCGACTCCACTACTAGGATTATACCCGAAGAATCTTGAAACACCAATTCAAAAGAACTTATGCACCCCTATGTTCATAGCAGCACTGTTTACAATAGCTAAGTGCTGGAAACAACCTAAGTGCCCATCTGTAGATGAGTGGATCAAAAAACTGTGGTACATTTACACAATGGAATACTATGTAGCAGAAAGAAAGAAGGAACTCCTACCATTTGCAACAACATGGATGGAACTAGAGAGAATTATGCTTAGTGAAATAAGCCAGGCAAAGAAAGAAAAATACCATATGATATCACCTAATACAGGAAACTAAAGAACAACACAGACAAAGGAACTAAATAGAACAAAAAGCAGAGTAGCAGTCAATAGGGGGGAGGGGAGAGGGAGAGAAGGGGGATAAGTAAGGGAAGGGTTTAATTAAAGAGCCTGTATGAAGGACTCATGGACATGGACAGCGGGGAGGGATATGATTGCGGGAGAGGGGGTGGGCTGGGTGGGGGAGAGAAATTGGGGGAAAAGGGGACAACTGTAATTGAAAAACCAAAATAAAAAAAAAAAAAAAAAAAAAAAAAACTGATTTTAAAGGAAAGTCCAGGTATTAAGCAGATTCTCAGAAAAGAGCTTCTGACTCCCCTTTAACCCCCCTCATTATAGTCTTTACCTAATCCTTAGAACTGAGGTGTCTGTCCCAGAGGGTAACTGCTCTTTTTCTATGATTGCAACTTTCCTAATATAGCCATGGGAACCTTCACAGTCCAGAGCTATGTCTCAAATATAACCCCAGTTCTCATTTATTATTTGCACACATCTCTCAGTTTGAAACTTATTTAAGTCAATGAAAATCCAACCTTTGAAAAAATAGTTTAAAATAACAAAATAAAAAATTTGTTCCTACAATCAACCTAGATATGTATTCTTTTGAATTAGTGTTTCGAGTTTCTTTGGATAAATTCCATAGTGAGGGACAAAGGACACTACATAATGAAAAAGGAAGTGACCCAACAAAAGGATATAACCTTTGTAAATATTTACGCACCCAGCACAGGAGCACCTAAATAGGTAAAACAAATCTTGATGAACATTAAGGAAGTGATTGACAGCAATACAGTCATAGTAGGGGATTTTAGCACCCCATTGACTTCAATGGATAGCTCTTCCAGGCAGAAAATCAACAAGGAGACAGTGGCCTTAAAAGGCACACTAGGTCAAATGGATTTAATTGATATCTTCAGAGCATTTCACCCCAAAGCAGTAGATATACGTACTTTTCAAGTGCCCATGGTACATTTTCTAGGCTAGATCACATGTTAGGACACAAAACAAGCCTTGTTAAATTTTATAAGATTGAAATCATATTGAGCATCTTCTCTGACCACAACGCTATAAAACTAGAAATCAATCACAAGGAAATAAGAATGAAAAACACACAAAGACACAGAGGCTAAATAACATGCTACTAAACAATGAATGGGTTAATAATGAGATCAAAGAAGAAATCAAAAGATACCTTGAAACAAATGAAAATGAAAACACAACAACCCCACATCTATGGGACACAGAGATACTAGTCCTAAGAGAAAAAGTCATATCATTACAGGCCTATTTTAAGAAACAATAAAAATCTCAAACAATCTAACTAACACTTAAAGGAACTTGAATAGGAACAACAAACAAAGCCCAAAGTGAGTAGAAGGAAGGAAATAATAAAGATCAGAGCAGAAATAAATAAAATAGAGTCTAAAAAAACAATACAAAAGATCAATAAAACCGAGTTGGATAATTAAGATTTTGGAATCTGACATCATAGAACAATGTGTTGTATACACTTCTTGGCTAGTGTTGGTCTTAAAAGCCTCGATCTTCTTGACTTCATGTTGGGTTAAACAAGTATAGAATGTTGCAAATGGAAAGAAAATGTATGCTCTTGCATCACTGATTTCTGAAAATGAAAGATCAACAATCCATGACAGTGCCATGATGGTCAAGTTCAAAGCCAGCTCATATACTGTGTAGGATTAGCTCTAAGCAGACCTCGTTGTGCTTTCTTTTTCTGTGAATCTTCTTTGAAGGAATAGTGAGCAGCCTCTCAAAGTGATTAAAAAAAATAAAACACATGCAAATATACATGACCTCACTTTTACAGCTTTCATAGATACAATGAATGAAAAATAATTAATTTCTTTGAAAATATCAGAAGAAGAAGATGCACTGGAACTCGTTATTAATGTATTGCAAATTAAATTCATCTTTTTTATTTTATTCATGGGATTCTAGAAACTGAGTCATTACATTATATTGTATTGTTTCATTAAAAACATAACCCAGATAAATTCAGATGGCCTATGAATAAACCAAAATACAAATTTATTGAAATTTACCTGGAGGAATTAAAACTGTATAGAATCAGGACAGATAAATATATACATTTGTAAATCTATAAAAGACATGAATGATAGACATGCTGCCTTTCAAATACTGGTGAGAACATGTAGTATATAAGATCTCAGGAGTAAAAATGCCATTTAAAAAAAAATTCACACACTGAACTTGTTCTCACAATTATGACATTATCTTATTGCATAACATGGCATTTTAAAAAGTGTTTTCTCTCAATGTCAGTCTACATGTCTATCTTGTTATATCTGCTAAGTAAGTATTTAATTTTAGAAGGATTTTACTGTACAAATAATATGAACTAGTATCAACAAATTAAACAGAGGTGGCAAATGAGAACACTTAGAATAAATAATCAGTGACATCATTTCTTTTCAAGTGGGAAATTAAGTGACATTGTTTTCTTGTTACTTATTTACACTTAGTTCCTCAGTTGGACTGTTTAATATTCTAGTGTAATTATCTATTTCTATCTCTCATTTTATCTAACATAGCAATAGGTATACAGTAACACAGTAGTTGTTTTAACCTATTAATTCTAACTCATAGCAACCAACTGGTGACACCTGAGAATTATGGGCCAGTGTAATTGGGATAACTCACACTAGTCACAGATGGATTCAGTATTTTAAGAACTATCTTATCTCAAATTATCTGCTCTTTATATGTCTATCAAAGCAATTTAAGAATGTTTTTGAATGGAATACCTCATTATGAATTTAGCATAGTACTTTCCTATTAGTATTTAAAATTTTGTGTGGTTACTTTATCAGCTTTAAGTAACTACTTGTAAAACTTAATTTATGTTCTGAGAAACACCAATCCTGTGAGAAGCGCTTCATGGAAGAGGCTTCTGCAATCCATATATTGGGGGTTATTGTACATTTTGGCCCCTCTTAGAGTCACAAACATTTAACAACGTTTAGGAAATCCTGCAATAAAGAGTCTGTTTAATTTTACTTACCCCTGGAATTTCCCAAAGCCAGATACTTTTTTTAGGATATAAAAAATACCCACCCCGCCCTGATCAGTGTGGCTCAGTTGGTTGGGCATCATTCTGCAAAGTGAAAGGCTGCCAGCTCATTTTCCAATAGGGCACATGACTGAGTTGTGGGTTTGGTCCAAGGTTGGGGTGCAGAGGAGAGGCAACCGATCGATGTTTCTTTCTCACATTGATGTTTCTCTCCCTCTCTTTTTCTCTCCCTTCCCCTCTCTCTAAAAATAAATAAATCAAATCTTTAAAAACAATGCCTACGCAGGTGTATTTCATAAAATGTTGGAATTAAGTCCCACATTTTAGGGTGATTTAATGTTCTCCAAAAGCCAGGTAAGCCCTTGAGAAGGCTCACTGTTTCTCAGAAATACATCTTGCTTCTTCAGTGGATGAAACATTTTTTTGCTCTTAAAAAAAGTTTCAAGGAGAGAAGAAAAACATTTGCAAATAACAGATCAAATTGCCTTTTAGTGGAGGAAGGCAGACAGACACTTCAGGGAAGCGGCACAACTGAATGCAAGAAGGCAAGCATTCTCACGACTCCCAGGGACCACTTAGATGCCCGTCGGCCACGAGCAGAGCCCACCCCACTCCCGGAAGACGCCTGTATGCTGTGCAGAGGTGCAAGACTGCTGTAGAGTCAACGGCCAGTGAAAGTTGCAGGGAGTTTCCAAGAGGGAAAGAGTCACACTTGTCAGCCACAACCCTAAGCTCAGCCATGAAAATGCTCTGCACTCTGAGCGATTGCCCTGACTCCTTAATTGCAACTTATTCTTCGCTCTGCTCTTTAGATGGACTGCTAGACACAATTTTTGTGCTGTCCAATCATTGCCAGACCTCAAGCAGCTCAAAATAATCGACCTAGGGTAAGTCAGATGATTATCTAGTGGCATTTTAGGAAGGAAGGACACCATCAAGTAATGGCCCAGTGTTCACCCCACATCAAAGACGAGCTATTTCTTGTGTTGTTACTATTTTCAAATTCCAATCTTATGATGTAAGGGCATGGGAAATCAGACATAATCAAGGAAAATGTCAGATTTTGTGCCTTAAAGAGCATTTCTTAATTTGAATTTCAATGCAAACCTTAGTATTTGTTGTCACTGTATGGAAGCAGGGGACCTGGCGGCTGTGTCTGCAGGTTTAGCTACATGATGATTCTCCAGCCTGCTTTCTCATGTTTGGAGAGATGGAGCAATTAAGTTGGTGGTCCAAGTAAGATAAACCAATTAAAAATAATAATAAACAAAAATTTCCAAGCAACGATAACAATCACAGCTGCCAGTAAAAGAGCCCTTATGTGTCCAACACTGCCTTTTAGACTCTTCATATGTCTCTATTTAGGACCCTGTAAACTAGATGGGGTTAGGTTACAGGAATCCTCCCTGCTCCCCAGTGATGCTTTTCCCAGACGCCTGAGTCCTGAGCCTGAAGTAATAGAGAAGAAGCAGAGAACTTTTGGCTAAAAAGATAGACTGGTGTTTCTCAGATTTAATGTGTATAAAATAACCTGGAAATCTTTCTAAAATGTGTGGATGCTGTTTGCCCATGGACCATCCTTTGGACAGGAAATGATCTGGACACGTTTGCAGAGCAAAAGTCAATTTACCCTGGCATGGGAGTCAGGCAAGGAAGGTCTGGGATCTAGGCTGACCCAGAGAAAAACAATGCTACTTCCGAACAAAGGTTTTATAAGCTCCAAGATGAAAATATTTTCTCCCAGTTCTGCCTCCTAACAAGGGACAATACGTGGTATTTCTGATGTTAGTTTTCTTTAATAATCTATGACCTAGGATCACTGATAAGGCAGTAATAGCACAGAATAGAGAAATGGGGTTAGGTCTAAAGGTTTTCTGTAAATTTGTATTCATGCTCATGCTAGTTTTATGGGAATATTTAGCCTCTTTAGGACTAAGAATATTCCACTGTAGCATCAGATTTTTGTATCTTTTATTTATATTCCTCAATAGACTAGTCAAGAACCTTGTAGGTTTTCCCCTTTTCCTAATCTATGCTATCCATGCTATTATTACTTATTTTAAAAATAGGTTGCTGATGCCATTTCTATGCCTAAAAAACAAATAAACAAACAAAAAACAAAAATATGGAGAATTTCTTGATGGCCTTCTAAATAGGTTCAGAAAAAAAATGCAAATTCTTTAGAAAGGCATTAAAGCCCCATCATTGGGGCTTCTAGCTCCCTGGTAGCCACATCTTCTGTTGCATTTCTTCCTTTTCCAAAGCTCTCACCTTCTGCCCACACTTTCAGGAATCCCTTGATCTCCAGGCTGTGGTTCAAGTTATTTCAATCACCTGAAGTATTTTCCTCTCACGTCAAGTTTCTGCACAGCTTAGATGCCCATCTCAACTTCCGCTTTTCCAATCACCCTGCCTCATTTCCCCCCATTGGGACCCTTCTTGCTCTCCTTTCTGATGTTTCCAGAGCAATTGGCTTTGATTTCGCCCCACAGTTCTCACAGCCAGTTCTGCACGAGAGGATCTGTAGATGAGTTGGTTTCAGCACACAGACCATCCTGGAGGGTGAAGAACCGAGTCTGAGAGTTCTCTGTAGGTCTCCTCCTTCATACAGGTCTTCACTAGGTGTGGTGCTCACACAGCTTGTCAGCATGCTAACCCTTTGCCTGTGGTTCCCCAGGTCCCCCTCTTAAGACTGTAGTCATGCACAGACGCCATTTGTTGAATTCCAAGTTGGTAGAACCGTAAACCTGAGCATCCTCCATGTTGTGGGATGTGGCATTCCCAGGCGCCAGCCTTGGAGTCACTAAAAGAAAGGCAGTGGCACTGGGACCAGTCCATAAGAGGAGTTACCACCATGAAGTAAAGGCCCCTGGGTTGAAAGACATTTCTCGATGTTGCTGATTTTTAATGTATATTGTCATTCTTCGGTGAGCAAATGTATTGTAGGAGTGGTCATGGCCCTCAGGTAATGCCTGTCTCTGGGCTGACAGATTTTGGAAACCAATCTGCCACAATTGCCTCTGGAGGCAGCTGATACCTACCCAATGGGAATAATGCTCCCTGGTGACAAGCGGATATGATGACACAGAAGACTTTCTTAGTTCAAGAGTGATAAAAGATGTTCAAATTAACAAGGCCAATCAGATGGCCTAGGGGATATGCACAGCTGTGTAATGAAACGCCACCAAATGCTACACCAACCCATCTGCTGTCTAACTGGAGGTGGCAGAGGAAGTGAAGGCCTCGCACACCAATGCTGTACATGGTCTGGGCTTCTCCATCTTCATCCATCCTCTCATGCCTCTGCATCGTCATGGGGGTCCGCTGAGGACACGTTTAAGGATGTCGGCTGGATGCTCTTGCAGAGGAACTTTTGGTTTTCAAGCGTGACTGGCCTGTGATATGAACTGTTAGCATGTGTCTTGACTGATAAGAAAATTTTCCATACTTCTCTTAAACTCCAGGTATAATCCCCCTTCCTCTTGGCTTACACAATATCCTCTATTAGCATCCAATACATTAACTTACCTGGTAAGAAATCGATCTCCTATACAGCAGGTGCTTGAATAATGAATAACGTTTCATTCAATGTTGTTTGTTGTAAGGTTGATGAGATGCCACAAGAACTTAACTCTTGTTTGTATCAATCAGCCAATGATAAAACTGATTTCCATACAAGTGGTTTTGCTTAAAATTACAGAGCCTGTCAATGATGTTAACTGAGTTTTTATTTAAACAAAGGGAATGCATTCTTAAATCTGTAACCATGGCTTGGAGTGGACAGGGAGCAGACATCAGATATTTAGTACAATTGCTGAGATGGATGGAAACCGTGTTTGGCGAGGGGGCTTATGCACACCGCCGGAGAGAGGCCGGGAGACTGAGGCATGCACGCTACTCTTATTTTAACCTAAAGATAATTAGATCAGTGATTTGAAACCAATAGATACCAAAAGCAAACGTAATTTTCAATATGCTGGGTTGGTTAGGTGATCTTTGCAAGCTGTTGCCGGCCTCCTGAGTTGCAGCTCTTGCATCTGCACAGTGAATATTTGCAACCCAGCTTGTCTAAGATAAGTTGCTCGAATGTCTAAAAATAACTAGGGCAATGCCTTTGATTGGACAGCAGATAAGTCCAATGTACGTGGTGCCTTATGCTGATCACGCCAATCCAAATCAACTTTTTTTTTTATTAGTAGCTTGGATAATAGTAACTTAAATATTCTTTAATATCCAACATGAAAGCACGCTACCCACAAAGATTTAATAAAGCAAACCAAAAAACCCTAAGTACTAAAACTTATTTCCTTAGTCCCTAAGGATTATGCAGTTGCAGATAATGGCAATGTTCTGACTGGAACAAAACTCAATTGATTTTCAAATTCAAGGGCAGTTTCCAAACCACATTATCTTTATAGAACTATGGTTTTACATTACAAATGTCTTCTATGATGAGAGGGAAAGATATAACGATCTAATAGTACCAACACAGCAAATTAGTATTTAATATCATATCCCTATGACTTAAAGAGTGATTCACCTTAGCGTTGTACTCACGTTTTAGTGAGCCAACCATTTACTGCAGAACCTATTAAATATGCCTAGTCCTGAGCCCTACCTACAGGAAGTCTAACTGGATAGGTGTATTAATAAATGTACCAGCCAATTCCGATATATGTTCACATTTTCATGCACGGGAGAATCTCTGCTCTACAGTTTGAAAAACTCCTCTAAAAATTCAGGGGCATTCTAGGGCATTCATATCTTTATGTTTTCTTAGAAGTGGGGTGCCCTGTGGACTACAGGACCGTATAATCTTGGTGTCTACATCAGACATAATGGACCTCTCCTCTGGCTCAAAGCATGTAGGTCCAAGTTTGTCACCTCCGTATGTCTGAAATAAAACTCTAGCACGTTCTGGGGGCACTACTCTCCATCTCTCCCCACTAGTACCTTAGACCACGAGTGCATCATGTCATGCCTGCAGAACTGCTCCTGCTGCCTAGCTGGTTTCCCAGCTTCCACTTTTATTTCCCTATAATCTAGACCCTGCTCAAAATCTTCCGATGGCTTCTCATTTTACCTCATAATAAAACAAACAGACCTCCTTACATGATCTGACCCTGGGCCCACCCACACCTTTCAGCCAGACCGTATTGGCTTTCACTTTGCTCTTTAAGCAAACAGGTCATTCCTGTCTGAAGACCCTCGCACTTGCCCTTGCGCTGCGCTCCCTTCATGCAGATACCTGTATGGATGACTCTTCTTCCCCGTTCAGGTGTCAGCTGCAGTGACATCCTCATGCTGTGCTGTCGCCCCGATTCCCCACAACAGTTGCTCTCTACATTTTTACCTCGTTTAATTTTGTTTATAATTGGTCATTCAGAAATCAGCATCTCTATTTGTTTATGCCATTGTTGGACTCTGTGCATTAAATGTAAATTTCTATAGGGCAGAAATGCAAGGATACATCTACATTGTTCATTGTGGTATATTAAACATCTAGAATATTGCTTGGTACATAATAGATGCTAAATAAATGTTTCTGATTTAATAAGTAAATCCTTCTGATTAACATTTACATATGACAGAGATTTTCAAGCAGTATGCCATAGCACACTAGTGTGTTGCAAGAATTTTAAAAACACACAGTACCTGACTATGTAGTCAGGGGCACTGACCTCTTTTCCTTTAGACTGTCAAATAAAAACAAAAGACGACAGCCAAACAACAGCCATATAATGTGAGTGAATCAAAATTATCCCTATTTCTTTCATCATTGGCAAAACATATATTTTTTGGTGTGCTGCAGAATTTTAGTAATTAGTTTATATGTGCCAATAGATGAAAAAGGTTGAAAATCTCTGATATAAGAGATAATATTGGTCTTATAACCTGCATGTGTTCAAAATGGACCAAAAAAAAAAGTCATTAGTAGGTATGTCGTTTAAACTCTATCAGATTAATAACTGACTTTTAAAAGCAAGTACTGGACGTAAGCCATCACCAAGTACGAGGCTGTATAAATTCACAGATGGGAAGACATCTGATGGTTTTTATTTAGATGGGAGCTTTGCCATTTGTGTAATATGTACGGCAGTGTTTGGAGGTTTATTTAGTATTCATACTATAAAGGAATAGGTCCTCTTGGTTCATGCTTTATGCAGCAATGATACTTTTATAAAGTGTCTTATTTATATCACAAAAATGTCTTACTCAAAAAGTGGACTTCTGTTATTAACCTATTGACATACTACTGTAGTTCTTATTCCTTATTTTATTGTCATCCACAAGTTTCACCAACATAACAAGGCACCATGATGGATACATGGTTTTAAAATACAAGGAGCAAAGATGAGGTAAAATAAATTTAAAAACAGAATTTAAATTTAAAATAGAGTTTAGAGCCAAACACACACACAAATAGGATCAGATGAAGGCAAAGAAAGATTGATGTTTTGCTACATTTTTAAAATTTTCAAACTTACTAGACTTTAAAAGCAAATAGGTTATTAAATAGGGTAACTGGACATATTTGAAGATTTGTTGTAATAGAGAACCACCAGCATAATTTATGTCTTCTTAAAGTAAGAACGTTGAACTAGGAGATCCTATATGATCTGAATCTGGCTCCCGCATCTTCACAATTTATGCTAGAGATATGGCATATTAAAAAGGATGACTACTGTGGATAAATTCAGGGTCTCTGCTCCCCCCAAAGCCAACCTCGATGGGAATTGCTTTTCTCCACAGCCCCTGCTGAACGTGGACTGTTTCCCCTCCCAAGCCAGAGCTGATCATGCTTGGTTGCATGTCTCCACTAGGCTGGCTCAATCAAGTCCCTTCGCTAAGAATCTGGAAGGTAAATATCGGGATATGAAAAGGTCATGATTTGTAAAGTGAGGGGAGAGTTAGGAACAAAGAGACGATAACATGCTATAAGAAAGTGGGAAAAGTCAATATACAGAGACAGAACAATGAAGCAAAGATGCCGCGGGAAAAGGTCCCTCAGGCTCCTGAAAAAAAAACTGGAGAGAGCCAGAGAGAGACTCGGACAGAGCGGTACTCTGTCCCTGAGCCTAGTGTAGGTCCCAAAACCCAAAGAATCTTGGATATCTCTGGAACTCTAGATGTTCCCAAGTAATCTTGGAATCCTTTTTTGGGATGTCTGAAATCACTTGTTATGTTCTTATTCCACACATATTTATTGAAGGACTACTCTGTACCTACTTTGTTTTCAGCACTTACAGCACATTGCTTTAAAAAACCACTTCTTCTCACTGTAAATGCATCCCAGCAGGGGAATACAGACAACAGATAGTAAGCATGACAGACAGGTGAGTTATTTACTACATTAGAAAGTAATATGATTTATATGCTATGGACAAACATGTAGAGCAAGGTTAGAAGTATGTGGAGTCTTGGAAAGGCACTTAGGTTGCAATTTTAAACAGAGTGGTCATTGCTGGCCTTATTTTAAGTCTGAGTAAAGACTTAAAACTGATGGAGAACTTAGTTATGAGCCTATCTGTGGAAGGGCCTACCAGCTAGACAAAACAGATGGTGTGAAGGCCCGAAGCTGGGATGACGGCTGATGTATTAGAAGGACAATGAGAAATACAGAATAAACAAGTTTAATGAACAGGAGAGGAGGTCAGAGAGGCACTGGGGGAGGAGGCATATAATATGATATCATGTAGGTTAACATTTGGAATTTGTATTAAGGAAATTATTCTAGCTTCTATGTGACAATGATCAATATGGGGGTTGGTAAAGTGTGAAGAAAGAAAACCTGTCAGAACAATTTTGTAGTAATTTAAGTAAGAGATAATGGTACCTTACATCATGGTGGAAGTGAAAGAGGTGGTAAAAAGTGCTGGAATTTTAGAAATATTCTGAAGTCTCAGCTAACAGGATTTCATGCAGGGAGTGAAATAAAGCAAGGGGACCATGATAGTTTAAGGTTTTGGCCCTGAACAAATGGAAGAATGGAGTTGACATTAAATGAGATGTGAAGGGCTCACACATTAAATATTCTGGCAAGAACATAAGAAGTTCAGTTCAGGACACACAACTGAATATATAAAGTCTGGCGTTTGGGAGAGAAGTCTGGATTGGAGATAAATATTTGGGTATAATCAACATATTGATGATATTTAAAGCCATGAAACTGATGAGCTAGTCTAGGAAGAAGTCTAAGGACTGAGTCCTGGTGTACTCTTATATTAAGAATTCAGGTTGAAGAGAAAGAAATTAAAAAAAGAGACTGAAAAACAAATTAGAAGATAAGAAGAAAACTTAGAGTGCAGTTAGTAAAATCAAAGGAGGAAAGTGTAATAAAGAGAAGGGAGTACTCAACAGGGTCAAATGATCCTGCTGTAACACACCGCACAGATGAGAGAATTGAAGAGTGCCCACCTGAGTTAGCAACATGAAGGCCATGGTCAATCACGACAAATCCAGCTACAGTGGCATGGTGGAAGACAAGGGCACACTGGCATGGTTTTAGTGATAAGATGAGAGAAGAGATGACTGAAGCAATCTTGCTACCCGAAGGGGAAAAACAAGTAGCATGGTAGCTAGCAGGGTTTGTTGATTTGTTTTTCTCAAGTTGGAAGAAATCATAACAGCATGCATGTCCTATTGATGGGATGGCTCAACGGAGAACCAAAATTTGGTGCTGTGAGGAAGAGAGGGTGCCTTGCTAGTCATCGCCCTGAGTGGGCAGGAGGAAGGGGCTATATTTAGATGGAAGCATCAGAACAGCAGGGATAAGGCAGATGTGTGGGTGTGGAGGCTGAAGGTGGGTAGGTGTGGTGGTGGCAATATTCTAAGTTCTTTTACGATGACTCAGCTTTCTTAGTGAGGTGGGAAGCAAGGTCATTAGCTGAGAGTGAGAATCTGGGCGGAGATGCTGAGAAAATAAGAAGGGGAGAAGGTATGAAGTAGTTGTTCAGGAGAAAGAAAGAATGAATGGATCAGGCAGTATATTATTTCTAGTAGCATTAAATGCTTACCTGTTAGCCAATGTCACTCCATAAAACTGAACTAAAAATGCTTACCTGACGTTTGTGATCATGAATTAAAATGTAGACCCGTCAGTGTCCTTTATTGAACTAGCTTAAGTGGGCTTTTTCTTTGTATCCAGAAAGTCATGACCAGAATACAGAATTACATGGAGATAGTTTTGCCCCCTGAGATGTCTATGGGGGCAACACTTCATTCTGATGTACAAGTAATAAAAATCTAGGGCACCATTATGTGTTTCTTTTTTTATTTTTATTTTTTAACATGTCTAAGCATACTTAGTCCATACTGTTAAGGATTTGCAAATCAGATATACTAGAAAAAATATGCACTCAAAACTCATAAGGATGATTTTTAAAGTACATGCTATACTATTCTGTCTCGCCCATGTCATTTTCCATTCCATCACTATTATGCAATGCTGACAATATAATGCATATTTTAGGATCTCTGTATAATAATTCTGATAAACTTCAATGAAATGCACATTTGTTTTATTGTTTTAAATTGCATTTAGCTAGGTTTGAAGTGAAATACCTTTCAAGACCACCTGGTCATATCTTGCTACAGATTGAATGCTTGTGTCCTCACAAATTCACATATTAAAATTTAATCCCCAAAGTGATGGTATTTGGAGGTTGGACCTTTGGGGGCTAATTACATCATGAAGGTGGAACCCTCAGGATGGAATTAGTGTCTTTATAAGAGACCCCAGAAAGCCCCTGCCCCTTCCACCACGTGAGGCCACAGCAAGAAGATGGCCATCTAAGAACCATGAAGTGGCCTCTCACCAGATACTGAATCAGCCGTATCTTCAACTTGGACTTCTACCTCCAGAGCCATAAGAAATAAATGTCTGTTGTTTGTAATCCACACAGTCTACAGTATTCTGTTATGGCAGCCCAGAGAAACTAAGGCACATCACACACATGGACACAGACAGACAGACATACACACAAACACACACACAGTGTCTGAAGGCACATGACTTTTCTCAGGGTATAAGGTGGCAGGGGAAAACATACCTCTGTATTAGAATACTGATGATGATGATGGTGATGATGACAAATGATAACAAGATTCTACTTATTTAAACTTTGTCATAGAGCAAACCTATGAAGTGTTTTAAATTATCTCTCAATACTCATAATAGTCTTATGATTGTGTTTTTATCCCTGTTTTGATTTATAAACTGTCAGAAACATTGAGAATTGGGATTTTCATTATGGTAAGAAAGAACTACAGATAAAAGAACATGGGAGCATTTTATCTTGAAAAGAATATGCATTTCCTAGATCTGTCCACTAAAAATGCCTCAGAAATGATCTACCTGGTAACGATGAACACCCCCTGTTGCCTGGATTATAGTCTCTATCATTCCTTACTAAAAAGAACCACAACTCTTTAGAAAAAAAAATTCCCATTTTGGGGCAGGAAGTGGACAATATAGACTAGAAAGCAAGGAAGGAACCAAAGAATATTATAGTGTATCAAAAAGTATCACAGAATACTTTAAAGTAAGAAATAGAAGAATTTTTGCCACGGCTTTTAGATCTTGCGCTCTGATTGCTAATAAGGCATTCTTGTTCTTATACTAAAGAAAAATCTAGATTTATTTTTGTCCCTCTTTCTTCAATACAATTCTCGAGTTTGACAGTTAATGAGTAGTAAATCTACAAGAAGTACCCAACATTCTAGTCACCATACTGATTACACACCATAAGCAAGATTTCTTTCAAATTCACTTAAAATTACTGAATAATTTTTAAATTATTTAAGAGAATCTTTATCTTATAGGATAAAGTGACCTGTCCAGAAGAACCATTCAAGAAGAATATTTTTAAAAAATGCTTGGATCATGAAAGTCTTTCTGGGTTTTATTAGAAGGTGATTTCACAATCTAACATCACTCTCATATATTTCCTCAGGTCTGGTCATTATCACAATTGCACACTTTTTCAGATGAAGAAGGGTTTAGACATGTTCAGACAAATGACTAACACTAAGAGAGGCTCAGAGCAATAATTAAAGGGGAACTGTTTAAGGAACAGTAGTAGGAAGTACAAATTAAGGCTCTGGACCAGAGACGTATGATTAAGTGATAGCCTAGGTTCACGTCCTGGCTTTGCCTGGTTCTCAAACGTATTCCACTATGTGGAAAAAATGTCAGAGTCAACATTGTCTTTTCTCACAGACTAATTTCTGAGGCCCAGGTTAAGCACCCATTTATAGGAGACGGTATCAGTAGCCCATATTAAATCCCTCCCTTTCTTGAATAAATGATTACACATTTTGGCATTTTTGTAAAATATTTCAATTTTTATGGTACTTCCTTCACGAGTGTTTGCCTTATTTTTGGAAGGACTTTATTTAACGCCTGAATCACTCAGAGTGTAGATATGACCTCATAAGTTATACTTCACGACTCACTGCCACCACCACTGCCACCACATTTTAATAACCTACCGGCATTTTTTCATAATCAGATATTCTTATGCACAGTAAATAGCCCCAGTGGAAAAGTATTATTGCCACAGTTTTACAGATGAAGAATTAGAGACGCAGAGAGGTTAAGGTATCTGCTCTATCACCTGGTAAGCAGCAGAGCTAGGATTCTAGCCTTAGCCTGTCTACCTCCGAAGTGTTTACTTACGCAGGATGCTTTGGAGCTTCTCTTATAAGCTAACTCACTTAAGTAAGATGCACACGAGCCACAGAGACAGCAGTGTGATGAAGATGTTGCGAGTTATGATGTTATCTTATTTTTATTCTTGCCACAAAGTGGGATTTGTGAATGCCTCTCCTTTCTGTCTCTGGGGTGTTATGCTTGGGTGGGGTTTTTGCCTGCACCTGGAAGGCATTAGGTACTTCAGGTGTCCAATGAGCTGGCATTAAAGTTCTCAATTCATCCAGAAAGAGTTCGGTGAAGCCAGCTAAGTTGGCACTTTTATGTCAGGAGCATTTTGTTCTGCCCGATTCCCCAGAGAACTGTCATAAAAAGTAACCTAGATTCTAAAGAATACAATAAACCATTTCGAAAGGAAATGACAGTCATAAAAAGGGAATCTCTTTCAAAACTGCATCTAAAATGAAAAGTATGACTGGCACAGCTAGCTCCAAGGCAGAATGCTGCTGATGAAGCAATGACCAAAGAATATCTATTATCTCTCCACCATCTAAGGGCTTCTATGTTTCCACTGCTCTTAGCTATGAAATAGGAAAGCGACTGTTCTCCACATTTGGATACTTGAATCTCATTCAAGTGAGTGTACACAAAGGATGATAAATTTAGAACTAATCATTTGACATTATCTGAACAAAATCAAGAGATTTAATTTAACCCAAGAAAAATTTCTATCTATAAATACCAGTCATCTGGGTACCTTGCAAGCAGGAAAAACATTCACAGTTGTTCTATTTATCAGCACATGGTAAGTGCTCAACTAATCCTTCACTGAAAGAATGTAAGCATGCATACACGGATACATGAATGGTGCTCCGTTTTTAATAGAAGAATCAAGGTGTGGTTACTAGGATTAATTGGTTACTTACCTACTACTCTGTTGTCAATGAAGATTACCAAAATTGTGTTTGAAGAGAAATCTGCCCTTTTAGAAATTCAGATATTGCTCTAAGATATATTGCACAGATAAGAAAAAAATCTGTGAGAAATAATAAACATATTTTCTAATTTATTAATCTGTCAATTTCCTGATTAGGAGTCTCTTGATATTAATAGTCCATATTAACTTCTCCATTCTTTGAATTTCTTTAACTCACATTTAGCATTTTATAAACTATTTCAAATTGTAACCATGAGAGAAATTTTCTGTATATGATTAAAAAAAAACACATTAAAATGTTATAACTAAATTCGAACACATGACTTACTGTGAAGATGAGATTATTGACATGAAAATGATCAGCATGAGCCCTGGCACATATCAAGAGCTCAATGCTAGATATTATTTTTGTTTTTGAAAATTCAACCAACTGTATATTTTAAGTTTGCTAAAATAAGAAAGTAGCATCTAATTTTCTCTTCTAAAGCACTGACTAAGGATTATTATATTTTTTCAATCCTTTCCAATTTGAACATTGAAATGTCTGGTCTATTTGTTGTATTTAATGCACCCCCCAGCCCCCATCCCCTACTGACAGCGCGACTAACTTACACAAATGCATTTATTTATTCTAGTTTGTGTCTTCTACACTTGCCTCATTTAAAGCCTAACCTTCCCTTAGCTTCAAAACACCCCCACAATGTTACTTTGAGCGTGAGAAACTGTTACATGTTTCAAAGATCAGGGAGAATCCAAAGCCCAAGTTTAGCTTCAAAACATTAACACCAGGAAATAGTTAACAGAATTTCACGGCATTCAATGCCTCCTCCAAAGATGAGGAGGCATTTTAACGAGACATTTTCAAGATTCCTCTGGAATAACACTTCATAGTCCGTCTATAGTCAGGCAATTCAGCTGAGGTTCAGTTTGTTGCAAACAGCATCCCTGATGAAGAAACCCCAGACCCATTATCTAATGTGCACCGGTAAGGCTAAGCTCACCCCGCCACTGCGCTTTAACTTTGTGACCTCATTTCACACAAATACCTTGTTTAATTTATGATCCAGTTCTCCCATATACACCACCACTCTCCTTTCACACACATTCCCTCTCCTAAAACATTTCAAAGACAAAATACAGAGAAAATAATATCCAGAAAAATGGAGAAAAATTAGAGCTTTATCAATGAAAGAAAAACATTTCCAAAAAGTACTACAACTTTTCTGGAATTAACTCCTGGAAAATCTATTATAGTGACATTGAACGGTCAATTATAGGCCAGTGGTTTGATTAGAGACCTCTCTGTCATCGTGTTGAGTACTGTTGGTTAGGGGACATTCTATGGCGCCCACATTCCTGCCTTTACCAAACTGGTGCAGTACAATTCTTACTATATAAGGTCTGGGAAACAAGTATATCACTTCAGATGCAATGACTGATCAAATCTGTGGTTTCAGACAAGTCACAATCTCTCTTAGATACCCCTTCCTCGTGAACAGAAAGGGAATGACGCTCATCCAAACTCAAAAGTCTACTTGCAAATATGAAATGAGAAAAATGCATGTGAAATAGAAAGGCATAAATATCACAATGCCTTGCACAGAGTAAGTGAAATGAGTTGCTTTTAATGACTCAATTGCCAGACTGCTGAGAAAGCAGTTAGACCATAACCTGCCAAACCCTTTTGCATTACCGAGATTTCTGGTAACTAAATTGCTTTTATTTCTCAAAGTTAACTGACACTTTTCCAACTAAACTGGTTTTTCTACTTATCTTAAACTTCCCAATCTGTAAGTTCCATTTTTCTTGCCGAAACCAGGAGCTGCTCTGCCCATGCCCATGAAGTTAACTCAACCCTGCATCATAACCAAGGCCTGGAAGCCGTCCCATGGGCCACACACCCATGGGGAGGCCTTTGATGGATTCTCCATCTCTTACTGGACAAATCCCAAATGATTTTAAAATAAAAACTGGATAACTAGGTCTTGAGGACTGGCACAAAAATGCTGGTCTGATACTGTAGGTCATGGAAACTGTCTTACATTCTTGAGCAGCAAGAGATAACGCAAGGCCTGGTTTTAGGGAGATTTATCTTGCGATGTTTTAGAGATTATAACCAAAGATAAAAAAAACCTAGAAGCAGGGAGCTGTAGGGTCAGAAGCTGCCAAACAGGGACCTACAGGTCTGGCTTGATCTACAGATATTACTTATTGCTGACACTTCAAACTTGGGAGATTTCTAATTTCTCTTGGGAAAAAACAATCTACCTGGCAATGGTGGTCTGGAGTTGAGGAGAGGCTGCCTGCTATAGAAGCTGCATCCTCTTTCCATGAGGTCTAATTTATTTATACATCCCACATATTGCTGTTGCTTTTCTTCTCAGACAGGAGGCATTTCGTTTTTTCAGTGCGTTTGTAAGAAGCTATAATGGTCCTACCAAGACATGATAAAGGTTTAGACTGGAGAAGTATCTGTGGGGTTGGACAGAAAAAGAAGCTAAGAGAGATTTTGAGGGATGGCTTGTAGAACCTGTTAGAGATTAGGTATAATTTTAGTTAACTATGTTTTCCAAATGTCTGGACCGACAGACTGCTGTTTCTTCCATTTCTGCTTGAGGTAAAGTTCTCACATTTAGAAGTGTGTTTGAAAGTAATGGATAGTCCTGTATAGAAATTTTTATTTTTATGACATAATCAGTGTTCTCAGATCTTGTTTTTTAGAAGCTAGAAATCGACCCAATTATATGATGACAACCAAGTAATATCTATGGTCCCACTGGACCTGATGGTCTACACTGGCAACTTCTAGCCCTGGGGATGCTTGATCTTTGGGTTTTATTATTAAAATAACTTGCCTTACAAATTCTGATAAGGTTTCCAGTTTCTCTGTATTTCTGTGAATAGATTATCACGCCCAGATCTACGCTGAGAATAGATTTCCAGCAGAGAAACTGGCAGCTCCTGCCCAGAGACCACTGAGTTGTTCTCAGTTAAGGAGTTTTAAAAGCAACAATTTCCCCTAAGAATAATATTTTAAATAGAAGTTTTATTTTTTAGGTCATGTAGACAAGAATATGCATTATAGTATGCACATATAGTGCAAATTTCACATACACATGAGTGAACATCTCCATTTCGTTCAAGATAAAATTTATACAAGAAAAAAATCAAATGTTTCCTTTCAACTGAAACAAAAGAAAACAAATGATATAGTCTGATCACTTAAATGATATGAAATAAAAACATAATTTATGATGCGGAAACATGAGACTTCTCAGGGCCTGGGGGGAAGGACAGAAGAGGAGAAAATGGAAACTGCAGTCTTTTATATGGGGTAGTTAAATTTATCAAGATGTCATTAGAAATTAGAGAGCTTCAAGCCCTGGCTGCTGTGGCTCAGTGGATTGAGCATCGGCCTGTGAGCCAAGTGTTGCTGGTTCGATTCCCAGTCAGGGCACATTACTAGGTTGCACATCAGGTCCCCAGTTGGGGGCATAAGTGAGAGGCAACCACACAGTAATGTTTCTATCCCTCTCTTTCTCCTTTCCCCTCTCTCTAAAAATAAATGAATAAACAAAGAAATAAATAAATTATTAAAAAAAAAGAAATTAGAGAGCCTCAAAAATAAATAAGTGGGACTACATCAAACTAAAAAAACTTCTGCATAGCAAAGGAAACCATCAACAAAATGAAAACGCAAGCTATGGAATGGAAGCAACTGTTTACACATCCTATATCTGAGAAGCGGTTAATATTCAAAATATATAAAGAACTCATACAACTTAATAGCAAAAAACAAACAATCCAATTAAAAACGGGCAAACTGAACAGACATTTTGCTGAAGAAGATATATAAACATCCAACAGGGAAATGAAAAGGTGCACAACCTCACTAATCCTCAAGGGAAGAGCAAGTCAAAACCACAAGGTATCACCCCACACCTGTTAGAATGGCCGCCATGAAAAGGACAAGAGTTAACAAGTACTGGAGAGGACGTGAAGGAAATGGAACCCTGTGCACTGTTGGTGGGGATGTAACTTGGTGCAGCCACTATGGAAAACAGTATGGAGGCTCCTCAAAAAATTAGAAATAGAATGACTATATGGTTGAGCAATTCTCCTTTTAGATATAATTCCAAATCACTATCTCAAAGAGATATCTGCACCCCTATGTTCATTGTAGCATTATTTACAATAGTCAAGATACAGAAACAACTTAAGTGTCCATCAGCAAATGAATGGATGAAGATAATGAAATATGATTCAGCCATAAAAAATATAGCTATTTGTAACAACAGGGGTGGGCCTTGAGGGTATTACGCTAAGTGAAATAAGTCAGAGAAAGGTAGGGACTGCATGATCCCACTTATATGAGAAATAAAAAAAAAAAAACAAACCCGAACTCATAGAAACAGAGATCAGATTGGTGGTTGCTACAGGTAGGTAGTAGGTGGTGAGAGAAATGGGTAAGACAGTCAAAAGGTCCAAATTTCCACTTACAAGATGAAGAAGTTCTAGGGATGTAATGTATTATACAACATGCTGACCACAGTTAACAATACTGTATTGTTTATTTGAAAGTTACTAAGCGAGTAGATCTTAAAAGTTCTCATCACAAGAAAAAAAAAATGACTATGAGAGGTGCTGGGTACTAACTAAACTTATATGGTAATCACTTTGCAAGAAATACATATACCAAATCATTATGTTGTACACCTTAAACTGATACAATGTTTTATGTCAATTGTGTTCCAGTAAAACGGAAAAAAAAAAAAAAAAAAAAAAAAGATAGCTAATATTCCTCGAGGTGGTGGGGGAGACAAGTTTCTTTTTGCCACTGGGAATGGATTTGCCAAGCTACATGTAGACTTTTCATTACAAGTTTGATGTCTTCTCCAATAACTAGAATTCAACCATGTTAAAATTGATCTTAAACCTTTAAAAAATATTCTTCAGTACATTCGTTTGTATCCTTATTTGTTTTTCTTCACAGTTTAATACTAAATGGTGGCTTTCCTGTAGGGCACCTAACTTGGGAAAGGTAACAGTGGTGTCAAAAATGTTTCTCTGACTAGTCTCATCACTTCTTTTCTTTTACACTAGTTTAAGCACTTTCTGCTCTCCAATCTCCTCCTTCCAATCTGTTGATGACCACCTGATGTCTAGAATCTTCTGGTAAGTTTTCACCTACCATGTCAGTGATAGCTAAGGCTCAGGATAATGAAGTCTGCAGCAGGGCTAAAATCATAAGGCTAATAATAAAAAGAAAAGAACAAGGTGAGACTTGTAGTTCAGTAGTGCATTGCATTGGAATATATTCTTTTCAATAAGCTATTTTTCAAAAATGAAGAGGAAAAAAATACCAGGTTACAGAGAGAAAACAACTGAGTAATTTACTATACAGGAGAAATAAAGTGAGTTAGAGAAATGTCATTTGGTCTCTTGTGCTTTTGTTAAACAGTAGTAGGCTTAGATCAGTCTATCAATCACAATGCTGGTAAATTTGAATTTAGCTAGTTTTGAGAGATCTGGCTTGTGTGGAAACAGAGTTAAAAATAATTTTAGGAGCATATGAGACATGGGATAGCCTCTCTAGAAGGAGGAATGTGAACGAATGTACTATCTCCATTTGCCAAAATGTGCCAGGGACTTTGCAGCCAAACTCTGTAAATCTGTCATTTCACTTAGAGAAGCTGTGTTCTATAACTTCCCATTGGCCATGGACCATCCAAAAAACAAACAAACAAACAAACAAACAAAAAAAACTACTCTCCTTTCTTCTCCTGCATTCAGTTTGGTGTTTTGGTAAGACCAGGTACTCAGAGTCTTTGAGCCAAGGAATTAAATCTTCTGCTACTTACTTGCAAAGAAAGAAAAGATTTAGCAGTCCACACATTTAAGTCTTCCTTCCAAGGAGGTGACAATAAAACTGAGGTTCGGTAGGCAGCAGCCACCTCTATTACTCACTGGAAAAATCTAATCTGGAGGAGTAGCCATGTGGTTGGTTTTAAAGATGTTCCCTTGATGACCAGGTTGGTGGAAGACCCACTGATACCAAATTTCAGCCTTCCAGAAAGTCAGCACCTACTTTGCTATGAATTTTCTAGAGTGCACATAAAACAATGTTCCTAGTCTTCTTTTAGAAATATCATGCAACACTTTGTTGTTATTACTTAAGAGTTCTGAAGTTGATATTCCTACACTTTTTCCCACTTCTTTCTCCTTTTAGCTCCGACAGCTGGTCAGACTGGGTACCAAGGATGTGTTAAGCCATATTCTTGTCTCCATCCCCCACTCTGATAAGAATCAATGCTCAGAATATAAAAGAGTGGATATCTGACATTTCTTTGTTTCTTAGCTATGATCTAGGAAGAAACTTTCTTGAAAGTATACTTTTAGAATGACCTCGAAGTCTGAGGACAAGGTAAACATAATGACCATTCATTTAGTATACATTTATATCCTACACAAAGAATTGTCTAATAATAACAGTATCTGCATTATCTATCTCTCCATGTGTACACCTACCTACCTATCCTGAGCCATTTCTAAATTTCTAAAATATATACCTAAGATTACACAAGGCACAGTCTAATCTCTCATAAGAGGCTTTAATGCACCCTGTGGACTGGAATCTTTAAAAGCCTATTGCTTTCAATTTCCATGAAAAGCAGGCACAAACAAGAGGGTGTGAAATAGAACCACGGTCTGCCTGCGCAGCGGAGCCTTACTCCAGAGCTGCCTGTCAGGGGCAACAAACAGCTGTTTAACACCGTATTGGAGGAGAGAAACTTTCCGTTCCAGTGCTGAGAATCTAAGAATAGGAAGAGGTCCCCAAAGTCCTATTGACTGACCCACAGAAAAGTCATAAAAATGCACAAAAATGTTTGACAGTGACACGAATTCAATGATTCATTCATTCATTAAATTCTTTCTTGTCTGTTGAATTTTACTTACTGCCCTTTCCCCCAGAAGTGAGGAACAGATCAAATCAGACCTGCAGAAGTGCTGTTTTGAATAACCCCTAAGTGTTCAAAATGTTTAAAAACTTACTCACCGAAGATTTCATGTCTTAATTTCACATAACTGACTTTGCAAGCCCTAGAAAATGCTGAGGACGTGGCCCCGCTGGGCCTGCACTCCCGCACAGGATGGCCTGTGTGGCCATAACCTCGCGAGGCTGATGCTGCAGGCCCTCCTCTGGAGGGACGGGAATGCACTCACGTGGTTCTCCACAACCCCCCAGCACCTTCCATTGCATGCACGATCAGCTCCCCTTGTGTTCTGTCCTCCCTGACTCCCACAGGTATTTGAAATCGTTGTCTCTATTTTGGGTCACTTCTAAACTATATCCTTACGTCTGGGAAACATACTTATTTACATGTGACCTATGAGTCACAACAACTCAACATTCATTAAGGTACAATCATCCTCCTGGCTCCCTCTTTTCGTGTGCTTCTTAGGGAAAGCATCTATGCACCCGCCTTACTCCTATCAACATCATTTAGGTAATATTCATAGTAATAAAAATACTTCATATTTACCAAATGTATACTCTGCCCCAGATAGTGTCCTAACCTTTTGCATGCTTCATTCATTCATTTAAAACTTCCTGTCAATTGTAGTTGGGTGCTGCAGTCTTGTTTTGACAGATGAGATGATTACAGGAAGGGTTACGGAAACAGTGGTGAGTTGGGATCTGTGTCTGGGCAGTGTGCTTCCAGAGCTGATCCTCCACTCTCCCATGCTGAATGCACTAAGCTCTCCTGTGTTAAAATCACTGCAGCAGGTTCCCCCACTCAGGGAATGAGACGCTCCTGACACGTTTAGGAAGAAAGCACTAACGTGGAATGCATATTTATGGCGAAAGTCAACACTGTGAAGTGCCGGGGATACCAGTACTCTAAACTCACACGCTCCTGCTGTTCTCTAGATGGATGCTTATATTCTTTTACCTTCTTGGAAATCCCAATACAGATGTGTGTTCCATAAAGACAGCCAAGCACAGTATCTACAGGGAAATAATCATTAAAAAAGTAAGACCCAGTAAGGGTTCCTTTTCAACTCACACACAAGAGGGGTATCAGCCACAGACACATACGTTCTGCCTTTCTGGGCTAAATGCCCCCACAGATTCCCACGGGTTCTGTGACTTTTAGAAGCACTTTGTTGTTTCTGTTCCTTTCATGGTTTTATGAGAACCTCACTGAAAAATTCACCTCACCCATTGTTCCATTGATGGAATGCATTTCATCAGCCTTTTTGTACGAACCTTTTCTACATTCATGCTCCGTCTCTCTCTCTCCCTCTCTCCTTCTCCAACGGACCATTGTTGGAACTGATTCCTATGTATCAGAAATACTCAGGACTGTCCGAAAGATAAGAGAAGACGGAAGAGCCAAGTCTTCGGCTTCTTTCTCAGCTGTCACCTTCACCTCTAGCCTCTGTGCACATTGGGGCGTCGCTGCCTCAGACTACATTTATCCCACAGCTCCTCCCCTTCCAGAGCCCATCCCCTCGCCCAGCAGTTTCCAGATTTCTCGGATTGCAACAATGCCTTCGTTTTCCGAACCACCACAGTACTTCCGATCTGCCCGCTCACTTGAGGTCCTTCTGTTATCTCTTCTTTCGTGTTCCCATCTCTAGCTCTGTCTTATCTTCTGAGTCCAAGTGGCTTCTTTACATTTCATCTAAACTTGAATGTTCAGAGTCACCACAAACTTAACATCTTCATAATGGAAATTCTGACATCTAAGACAAACCTGTTTTCATGTACAGGTCCCTGTATCAGTAAATAAAACCTTTATTCTTTCAATTGCTAAGTCATCCTTGACTCTTCATTTCTCTCGGGCTACCCACTGAACCATCAGCATACACTACAGGTATGTCCTTTTAAACATGCCCAAGACCCAATCATTTCCCACAAACTCCTTGTCCAAGCTACCAAGTCTCTCCTCTGGGCTATCAGCAAGAACCTTCTAACTGGCTTCACTGGGGCCTTTGCACTTACTCTACATTTTTCCTAGGGATGATCTTTCCTGAATATACTCATGGCTCAATTCCAAACTTCCTTTAGGTCTCTGTTCAAATCTTCCTGTTCTGGAGTGGCCTTCCATGATCACCATTTATAAATTAGCAGCCTTGCCCACAATACTCTCTATTTCTCTTTCTTACCTTATAATCTTCATAGCATGTATTACCACCTTCTACATAATATATTTATTCGTTTATCATATGCTTCTCCCAATAGAATTTAATCTCCTCAGAGGAAAAAAAAAAAGACCAACGTTTTTTAAACTGCTTATCCCCAGTGCTAATGATAGTGCCTGACACAGAAGAGACAGTTAAAAGATTTGAACACGCAAATGCATAAATACTCCTGGTAAACAAAAAAGCATCTTTTATATATTTTTCTATTTCTTACAGTTTGAAGCTCAGTCTGAAACACAAAAAGGAGGTTTAGAAACTCTTTGCTTCCCATGCCCTTCATTACCCAGGAAACAACTAGCGTGCAGGAGCTGAGCTAGTTCTCAGACACGAGCATAAATCATAGCCCCATAGTAAGTATTCGGTAATTATTTATCAGACAAATGACTTCAACACAAGCAGCATGAAGAGATCAAGTTTAAATTATGAGAACAGAGGTTACAGATTGTTGCTTATAAATAATTTTATATAAAATTTAGGCATCTAGCTTCCCTTGCAAAATCAAAAGACCTAGCAACAGTGGCTTGGAAAGACATATTTGGATTGAGGTCACATGATTTTTTTTTTTAACAGTTCCGGTGGTGAACACATGTTTTTACCAACTGATACCATTTCTGGCTTTAAGCTAATAGCAATCATGGTGATTGGTTCACGGTGATGCACAAGTGAAAAACTGTTATGAGAATTTCTGAGAGTGAATAAAAGGCACTTCCCTAAACTAGTCCTATTTTGCTAAAATAAAACTTGATATAAGTAGTTTATAATTATTCTGGTTTGAAAGGGACAGTTATTAGTGCTAAAATACCACAAATCTGGACATCTCAATGATACAATATGTAGTACATTTAAAAAGCACATATTTCAATTTTGAAGCAAAATTGGGAGCTATTAAAATGAAACCAGTTACAGTAGTCCCTCTCTATATCACGGTTCACTTATCGCGGCCTCACTGTATCGCGAGATTTTTAAAAATATTATATTTAATTATTTATTGCGGATTTTTCACTATATTGCGGGATTTTGCCGTACTGTATACGTATGTTGTTAAAGTTACATAGGTTTAAGAGTGTAGAATATGTTTAAGAACATAAGTAGGGTTTATAAAAGTGTGGAAAAGGTTAATAAGGGACTGGGAACGGTTTATAAGTGTGTGGGAAGGGTTTATAAAGCCTTAAAATATATATAAATGCTAAAATAAATGTAAGGTTCCTACTTCACGGATTTTCACCTATCGTGGGGGTATCTAGAACGTGATACCCGCGATAAGGGAGGGAATACTGTATAGTTTAATTCAAGCCAGAGTGCCTGATGGAATTCTGAGCATTAGGGGTCCACCCACACAGGTCACAATTTAGAGACGTGTCTTTCTAAAGTCATCCAACTAGACTAGAAAATTGATCGACCCTGTCACATTCCTCTTCACTAAATCACCCTCTCTTACTTCCTGGTTTAAAGTACTTACAAATGACATTAGGTATCATTTTAAATGAAACACATAAAAAAACAGTTTTGTACTTTCACGAACAGGTGCCTGGCCCTCTCTATGCAGCTACCCTAAGTTCGGTGCTAGGCATCCAGAGAATGGCTACAAGAAAAAGGCGATGTCTCCAGGAGCTGGTGCTCAGTGAAATGGAGTCATTTAAGATACTAAAAGCTGTCCAAACACCCTGATGAGACATGTCACAGCTGGACACCAACAAAAGCAAAAGCAAAAGCAAAATGGTGGACAATGCAGGACTTGATGCTCATTTACACTCTGTGTAACTTACAGGAAGCTTCACACACCTCCTTAATACTTCAGGAATAATTACTACTTCAAGTTTGTGTGTGTATTTGCATTTCCTGAGTTTTAAGGATTTGGCCCTTTTTTAATGGTTCTGAGATGTATGCTTATATTTGTAAACATTTTAATATTTCAGCAAAAAAATAAAATAAAGAAAAGAATCACACAGTAATCACAGAGCAACATACCTACAAGATGATATCTATTACAATATTTTAAAAGACACATTCTCGGATTCCCTTCCATTCCTGTTACATTGCTTCTCCCCTTCCAGCTGCAAATGTATTCTGAATGCTCAGTCAACCCTCCCTGGACACAGAGGAGAGTTTCATACACAAATTCGGGTGTCCATTAAAATAAGACTTCTCTGCCCAGCACTTCAAATGATCTCCCCTCCATGACTCAGCTCATTGCACCATTAGGACCTCCCTGTCGGAATGCAATGAGGCTTAGGGTTTAACATGCGCTACATTGTAAATGCTGCTCCTGGGAGGGGGAACATGGAATCATGGTCAGTGGTTGGTGCCACAGTGCTGAATGCGTTCATTCAAGAGGGCAAATGTGAAAAAGTACTGGAAAAATCCTGAAAGAGGAAATGGGCAAGGTGCACAGAGAGAGTCAGAGAACTCAATACCTGCTGACTTTATAGAGTTTATGTGATTTAATTATCTTACAAATGACTTCCCAACCTGTCCTTAATGTTTTTTGCTTGGGTCCCTACCTCTGTAGAATCTGATTCATTAAGCTGTAGTCCAGATGGCTACAAGTTAAGCAAATAGCCTACATCAGTTTGATGCCAAGTGGCCCGAGGACCACACATTATCAAGCTCACCCTCTGAAATACGGTCTTTTATTAATGGTCAGATCTGTCTTATTCCAGATCTCTGTAATGAAAAAAAAATCCCCGCCACAAATTTTTTTACCTGTTTAGGAACTTAATTCACCATTGAGAGTATGAACTGTCCCTTACGTAAGGAAAAGCAACTTTATCATTTTATGGAAAGCCACATCACCTCCATTGGGCTTCATAAACCCCTTTCTCTTCCTTGATGCCATGCTCAAATATTCCACACATCTCTATTTACAGCCCGAATGCCCAGCTTTTTACCAACTGCAGATGCAGTTGGTAAAACATCTGACCTCAGGAGTCGAGGACTGAACTGCAGTGCACCTGTCGGGGGGAACTAGCTTCCAATGCAGCTTCAGGAGCAACGCTGAGTCACTAACCTTTCTGGTCAGGACAGGCAAGGCTCTTGTGGAAAAGAAATCTGACCTTTGAAAATTTGAAAACAGAGGGTTGAGATGTGAGTTCAATCAAGCTTTCAGTCCTGCAGAACTCTTTGAGAGCACAGTGCTATAGATGTGAGGGTGAGTGCGTATTTACCACGGGGAACGAGAGGGAGAGGCCCTATAATGAGGTGGAAATAAAATGGCTGTGCATTGGTATCACACGGTGCGATGAGATCGATTGCTCTCAAGATTTTACAAGGGAAAAAAGAAATGGGTTTTATTGATTGGGAGGGAGAGTAAGGGGAAGGGTCAAAGGAAAGATATAAAAATGTCATAGGTTCTAAAATAAACAGAGCTGTACCTGACTCCCAAGGCCCCACGACAGTGCTTCAGAACCAGGGAAGATGCTGAAACACAGACGCTGCCTGTAGCCCAGGGCAGATCTACAGGAGGACCCTCACATTCTTATTTCCCTTCTCATCTTCTGCAGCAGAAGAAACAGGAGCTTTGGAAACAGGCAGTGCTGGGGCCAGACCTCAGCATCTGCATTTCCCAGTTCAAGTGAGCTTCCAGAGCTTCGGTTTCTACAGCCGTGAAATGGAGATCCCAGCATCCACTGCTGGGACCTTTGTCCGCGTGTCGGGCACTGAGAACAGCTCTTTGACCATAGGAAGCATTTAATAATGGAAGCCCTGACCACCAGCAGCGCCACCACAATGGCATTATTATCATAAAGATTCTGGATGAAGAAAAGGACATGCACTGAACTTGTGCCCTCTTCTGCAGATAAGGCAAGAAAGGTGCCCAGGACAGGGACCAGCAACCAATTATCAATCGTTGTTCCACACTCGCCCTGAAATCTGATCATACAGGTCTACTCTTCACTTGGATGAACCCAGCTTCCAGTTTCTACTCAGTGAACTCCGGGGTACCCAGAGCCCTCCAGTCCGGCCGTGCATCCCCTGCGCCGGTCTCTTGGCCATCTCTTACGAGGAAAGGCTGCCAAAGATCCAAAAAACCTCTTCTCATCCGTCAAAGAGAGCTCAGGATGGCCATCCAAACAAGAGGGGTCTTTAAAGACTTCATCTTTTCTTCTTCCTTTGTGTATCCAAGTGTTTTTTCCCCTCCAATTTTCTTAACTTTTTTTCCCAATTTTAGAAACATTCTTATTTTTAATCAGTATAAGATCATGTGATATGAGATCTACCCTGTAACAATTTTTAAGTGTCCCATACAGTTCTGTGAACTACGGCACAACGCTGTACCGTCGGTCTCTAGAACGTCACACTTACACACCTGAAACCTCTGACCTGTTGAACAGCAACTCCCGTTTTCCTCAACCCTCAGCCCCTGGCAACCACCCTTCTACTCTGTTTCTGCGAGTCTGGCTCTTTTAAATACCTCATACACACAGAATCATACAGTGTTTACCCCCCTGTGACTGGCTTAGTATGCGGTATTCCCAACATACTGGGGGCGGCAAAAGTAGATTTATAGTCGTGAGTATGCAAAACAGTTTATTTTTGCATTATTATTATTAATTATTGTATTAGTTTCTGTACAAACAATTGTAAACCTACTTTAGTATCACCCCGTATAACGAAGAAAACAGCTTAAATAACAGGCACGTTCCCATTACCCAGCCTTAGGTATGATCACTCATGGACAACTACGTTTATCTGTTTCTCTGCTGTCCAGTACAATAAGACGCACCACTCGCTAATTGGTTAAAATAGAATAGCATAAAAGGTTTGGATCTTCAGACGCACTAGCGATATCTCAAGGGCTCAGCAGCTTTATGTGGCAGGTGACCGCCATACTAGAAGGCGCAGCTTTCTGGGAGCTATGTCTATCATCACAGAACTTCCTACTGGAGAGCGCTAACCTATACCCAACCCTCTTCCCCTACCACAGAATGATTTGAAGCAAGTATCACGTCATCAAAACCTAACACCAGTAAATCAGCAACATGTTATAATATTATAACATATTATAACATGTTGCTGATATAACATATATTATAATATGTGATAACAACAGTAATAGTAACAGCAAATATGCAATCAGTGTTAACATTTTCCCATTATAATACAGTTCCTTAACCTGGGGTATATGGAATCTCTTCAAGGGCTCAGCAAAAGCTTTTAGGTTATATGCAAAAATTGGTTAAAGAACATATATACACTTTTCTGGGGTGATGATTTAGGGTGGTTCTAAAATTCTGATAAAGGGCCACTTCTCCAAATCCAATGAACACTCACTTAGGAAAATGTGTGGTCAGTTACATAATTAAAGAGATGAAGCAGTTTCATTGCAAAGACAACTACAACTAACCTGATAAATGTGGATGAAGAATTTATTCTTAGAGATATGTTTTTTTTCCACATCTTAGTATCTTGAACTTGTTAAAATATAAATGGTTGTCTGGAGTTTTTCATCTGTTACACGGTGGCATATAATGGACAGGGGGTAGACGTGGCCTGGAGCGAGCTGCTCAGTCTGTCGTTGGTGTAATAGGTTAAGATTTAGAAATGTGGAGAACCTGCCTGAGGATTCGCTTATTGTGCCGTAAGTGTTTACCTTCATTCATTTATCCAGCCATTCAGCCAACATCTATTTACTCACAGCACCAGCCATGGACCTTTAATGTAAGTTCTTGGCTTCAATATGGATACGAGATGATCTCGGCTCTTAGCGAAGCCACACCTCAAATGCAACTTTGGCTCCTGGGATATTTAGCATCACGAGGGTAAGCGTGCCAAAGCCTAGACACAGGTGAAAGAAGAGTCTTCTCAATTCAAACCAATTATTTATCAATAACTGCTATAAGGCAGACCCTCTACTAGGTGAGCCACACAGACGCACCTTCCCTCACAGAGACTGTGTTCTCTCTGCATCTCAGCCAGCATCGCTGTCTGAGGGCTGTCTCCTGACGGATAGTGTTTGGGGTGGTAAGAAAGAGAAGGAAGATTATATAGTTTTACATGTGCTGGACTCCTCTTCATTCTCTGAGTTGTGCTCCTGGTTTCTATTCTCAAAATGATAACTTACTGCCCTTTTAAATATTCTTCTCTAGGACCACGTGAAATCACCTAGAAAATGAGCAATCCCTTCAATCCCTTGTAGCTGGCGTCTCCCTGTTGAGCATCCTTGACCTTTTCCAGAAAATTCCAGGTCTCTGATTTCCTCTGGTCTTTCTTCAGTTAAGAGCCCCCATCACCAAAATGGGATAAATATTCTCTTCCACTCAAGCTGTAAATGTCTGCCTGGTGTATCTGTATCTCTACACACGCTACGTAGACTCCCAACTTAATTCTGGCATATCAATCATTTTTGAAGTCTTTACTGCAAACTCTTTCATAACCATTTCTCTGTAAATACATTTTCCAGCAAACTTTTCTCTCCTCATTTCTTTCTCAGTAGTGGTGATATGCAGAGCCCTTTCATTTGGGCAATTTTTTATGTAACAAACAAAAACAGTCTTGATTACTGATGCTTGAAATAGTCACTTTACATTTTCCTTAGTGTTTCAGGTTGTTTCTCTTTTAGGGATGTAGAAAGGTTCTGGGTGGTAAAATGGGCGACAGGGAAATTGATTTTAGCTTGTTAGCTATCAGCTCTTTAAGAATACTTATACTCACAAAAATCTGAAAACAGTAATCTTTTATTATATCAACAAACGTAACTGTGTGTTTCCTCTGTGCCGTGCACTAGCTACTGAGCACTGAGTGACACAGACATGGTCTCTATTCCAGTGGGGAAACAGGTATTAAGCAAATAAATACCAGAGTAAACACATACTTTATCCTTTACTAGAATAGCTATGGAGCACTAAAAGCCTTCATAATAAGGAAGTGCAGCTAATTTGATGGATGGTGGAAAACTTCCCCCAAATGTGGTATTTAGGCTGCAGAGGTGGGAGGTAGGCAGGTGAAGCTGGGAGAGTCAGCCATGGAAGTGTACGGCCGCAGTGAGGAGGAAATCTGCGCAAAAACAGTGAAGAGGGAGGGCCAGGGTGAGGGACAGCGGAGAGAATGCCAGAGTAGGTGGCAATCAGAGGCGCTTCGGTTTGTTACTTTGACTGTCCATTCTACCTAACATGGGATAAGCTTGGAGTACACTTCTGTTATATGCACTTTTTCCACTAAAAATGAATTTGTCCCTTAAAAAGGCAGCAGAAGAGCAGGTGAGTCTAAAGACACGGTACGAAACACCCATTTTAAATTATAAACCTGCTGCTACATTGATATTTCTGTTGGTCTCTTTAAAAATGTTGGTATGTTCTCTGTATCTGAGTCTATTTCTGTTTTGTTTGTTCGTTTATATTGTTCTTTAGATTCCACATAGAAGTGAAAATCATGCGGTTGCCGGAGGGCAGGGGGTTTGGGGAACTGGGTGAGAAATGGTGAAGGCATTGAGAAGTACAGATTGGTAGTAAAAAACAGTCACAGGGATATAAAATACAGCACAGGGGACGCAGTCAATAATATTGTAATAACTGTGTGGTTCCGGGGGGCACTGGAAATATTGGGGGGAACGCTTTTTAAAGTAGATGACTGTATAACCACTATGCTGTACACCTTTAACTAATACAAAATAATATTGAATGTGAACTGTAATCGAAAAATAAATTAAAAAATAAAACAGAAAGAAATCACAATGTTGCCGTGTTTAAACCTACTGTTCCAATGCTGTCATTGCCACCGTTGTTGGGGGGGAGAGCGGAATTATCACTCTAGAAAGAACCAAACATCTGCCCTCTGTCCTGGGGTCTGGCACCAACATTTTGTGCGGCCCTGGGTAACATCGCTAAAAATTCTGTGCCTCGGTTCCCCAGTCTATAAAACCAGGATGAGAAAGTTAGCTCTGGGGAGTTCGGCAGATGGCTGGGAGACTTAAATGTGTGAAGATTGTGAAATTATCCTGAAAAATAAGAAGTGTTACAAAAACGGTCTCTGCGCCACTTCTCGGAGTGGAGCTGTTAGGAGTGGTGACAGCCTGGGCAGTGGCTACACACTTGGGCTCTTGGATCCAACTCCCAGGGCCCAACGTGCCTCCCTCGCTGCCTCCCTACCTGCGCTGGTTTCGGTAAGTGACTTACCTCGCCTACACCTCTGTTTCCTTCCCGGGAAACAAGAGAAAGAATAGTCTGTAGGTCATATGCTTGTTACGGGGCTCAAGTTACAGAGTCAAGTGAAGCTTACAGAAACGCGCCTGTCACATAATTAGTTTTTAATAACTGCTGTCTGTTGTACCTGTGTGTGTGGGGGTGTAGTCTGTAGAGATACATTTTCATAAACTGAGTAAATCCCTAGAGGTCGCTGGATATTTCCTGACTACCCCCAACTCAAACCGAATCTTTTCTGCTATTAGCCTTTCATTGTCTAAATTACTCTGCTAAAATGGCCACCAGACAAACCCCACAGATCTGTGGTTTGATAGAACGGACCCACCTAGCCGTTTCCACCCACGTGTAGGTTTATTTAAGCTTGCAATCTCTGCCAACATTTCATACAGTGACATGATTTCCCCCGTAAGTCTCCCAGCCTAAAGGACCTTATTGGGGTTTAATGCCACAGGAACAGATTAAATAATTTTAAATATTTTAAATGTCTCTACAGTAAAGACAGCCCAGAGATTAAAGAAATGAGTTTGTACCCCGATGCATTACACTTCTGCTAAATGTGGACTGCCAACTCCATCCGTTCCTTTGAGAGAACATGGGCTTATTCCTTACACAGCCTGGGAGTCTGACTGGCATTTAGAATTCTGCCAGAGAATTTAAGGACCTCAACTTGTTATGGAAATAATGGGTTATACCAATATATTGGAAGACTATATAAGACTATTAAAAAAAAAAATCTGTCCATTATCTTGCAGTAGCAAAATATCACACAAAAAGCACAACCTCTACAAGTAAGAAAGCAGGAGAGCAGCTGATGGGATCCCTAAGAAGGGTAGCTTCTGCACAATGGAACTCACTCTAAGCCAAATGGAAAGACAAAGGATGAACTGAAAGGCTTACCCTTCCTCAAGTACAAAGGATGCATTTTTGAAAGAAGAAAAAATTGCATCATTTTGTCCAAAAATTATCAATTATATGATAAATAGTTGAAGAAATGCTCAAATTGATTAGTGGTCAGAGGAAAATGCAGGTTAATTAGAGAAAACAATCCCTATTGATCAGACTGGCGAAAATAAATTTAAATGTTGACAAAACACACCAGTTGAAAGTTTGCAATGTGCACAATTCTTTAGAGAGCAACATGATATATCTATAAATATTTTAAACAAAAATATTCCTTTCAACCAATAATTCCAGTTCTATTAATGTATTACAACATCATACAAAATAGAAGAGTGCAAAGACAGGTGGACAGTGCTTCTCACTGCCTCCCCTGTGCATGACATTGAAAATGCAGAGAAGGCCCAAAGGTTCATCAATAGGATAATGATTATTTATGGCACGTCTATATAATGCAATACTATGTCAGTATGGAAAAAGTGGGTGATATCTATTAGCATTGACACAGAAGGATGCCCATGATACATACAGTACTTGAGGGGGGTAAACCTTCTAAAAAGGGTACACAATCTATTAATACTGATTATTCCTGAGGTAAGAGGAAGGCATGATAAAAATTATTAGACTTTACTTTTTATATTTATGTATCATGATCAAATAGTAATGTGATCATTTGTATATTAAATAAATGAAATGTCTTTTTTCTAATCCTGTGGCAGGCATTGCTGCTCCTGTCATGCTTCCTCTGCCACTTGTGAAAAACTGATTGCAAATATTTGCAAACCGGCCTTCTCAGCAACGTATGTTAATTGTGTTGGAGTTGTAGGTATAACAGGTTTGTTCATCCCCTGGCGGGGCTTCCTGGGTCCTGACAGTCTCTCATGCAAGGTGTTGAAACCACCACATCTCCCTGGGCACCCGAGGGGCTGTGCCCTCTCCAGCGTCCCCAGCCTCACGTCTCTTGTTTGCTCTGTTGAGGATGTACGTACCCTTTTACGTTTTCAGAGTAACCTGAAACTATTCTAAGATTTATGTGTCAAAAGATTAATTTCTTTGTCAAAACCTGTTCTCTGAAGGGCTTCACAAAATCAAAGAGCATGTGTATTAAAATCATTGGTACAAGTTAGCTGTGTGGAAAGTGTAGAATATCTATACCACACAGAATCCATCTACTACCTCATGCCAATACCTGCTCATATTTTGTTCTAAGATGCGTAAAAAACCTCATGCAAGAGATATGAGCAATCCCATCTTTCAGGTAAACCATTTTTTTAGGCAAGAACTATATAGTCAAATTTTATATTTAACTAGGAAGTCTAAAATCAAATGTAATATTACATAAGAAACTTTAAATAAACAGTTAAACTACCAAAGACTAACACATCTAGAGATTTTTAAATGCCATGCTTTTTAAAAATAAACCAGACAAAATTAAACCTGGGAATATATTAATATACAAATCCTAAAGCTTTAAGGATTTAATCTCAACTAAACCTTATAAAACTGGCACAGAAAGCCAATAGCAGGTTTTGAAAGAGAAAGTCCCAAATGTCAGTTGGCCTATGATTTGGGATTGAAACCTAAGAACATATAGCTTTTAATTTAAACTTGCTCTCAGTCCACAAGGTGCCAGGTTGCTGGCCATAAATATAAGAATTCATGGGAGAATTTGAAATAGTTACAAATTCTATTTCCTTACATGTCCCTCTAAAAATAGTTCTACTAGGTGCTCAAAGTATCTGATGTGTCATATGGATGCATTGCCTTCCCTTTGATTCCAAATTGTGAAAAAGATTTCTGAAAGATTCAGTAGCAAAGATTTTCAAAACATCATTCATCAAAGATGTCAATAGAAGATTTTAAAAATTACTTTGTTAACATATTTAAAACAACCATTTAAAGATGCATCATTCCACAAATTTATAGCCTCTTCACATTTTTCAAACTGAGAGGTATAATTTGCTTGTGATGCTGGCTTAGTATTACACAGACCACATTTTTCTTGGCATGAACGTTGTCTTATTAAAATAAGTAACATTCTTGATTATTTTAACTCTAGGAGATAGATAACACGAGATATATTGGTCACTATGCATTTAATCATTCTTATGCCATAAAACATCTTCCATAAGATCAGATAATGTTTCAATTTTAAAAAATTATTCTATTTTACTGCTGATTAAATAGAATAATGTTTAATGTATCAGCAAATCTTCAACCATTCTTAAATTCCAATTTGTCTTCAATGACAATATATTAATTACTCCAGTAAAAATACATAATTTCACTGAGAATGGAAATAAAATCACATATGATACCCACATGACATACTGTATTTCACAGGTGTTACGGGTTGTGCTACTGGGAACTTCACTAAATGCTTCCTGAGCTTACACTGCCTCAAATCCAAGAGAGAGATAATAATATTGATAGCAGTGATAATGATAAAAATTTAATAATAATAATAATAACAACAACAATATCTAATTCCTATGGTTGTTTTGACAATAAAATTAGATAATATATATAAAACACAATGCCTGACCCATTACTTGGTATTATTTTTCTTTCTGAAATAAAATTCTATGAAAATGAACTTACAACCAATGTTTAAAACTAATAAGGCAATTGGTCCACTTTCATCATATTGGCTTTTATATGGTCAAATGCCAATATTTCAGTGTAGTCCTGTTCTCCTCCTCTTGGGAGTCAGCACAGCTGAATTTGGTGTATGATCTGAAGAAAGTAAATTAAATATTTGGGTGGACCAGTCTAATGGTGAGAAATATCAGACAGCCCCAATTGAGGGACATCCTAAAAATACTTGACCAATACTCTTCCCAAGTGCCAACGTTATGGAACAGAAAGGAAGAGTGAGAAACTGTCATATTAAAAGAGACTAACAAGGCATAATTCTTGAAGAGAGAAAGGCCCACGGTGGAAAAAAACGGTTAAATCTTAATAAAGACTAATTGAGTCAATAGGATTTTACCTGTGTTAATTTCATAGTTTTGACCAATACATCACTTATATAAAGTATTAACATTAGGGAAGGTGGGCGAAAACCCTGAGGGAACTCCGTACTTTCTTTGCAACTTCTGTATCACTCTGAAGTTATTTTAAAATACAACAAAGCTCAAGAAATTTGGGTGGAATCTGAGGTTTAATAGTTTCCATAAATGATCAGACCTTTATATCAGTTTCTATTTCCTGTCTCCCAGTCCTTTACACCCCAGTTTCTCCTGAAACAGAAGTCTCTCGGCCCCGTCCCAGACTCTTGACTATGTCCTTGCATTCACACTAGTACGCCAAGGAAATGATCGAGAACAGTATACCCACACTTAACCATCTGCATCTTCTCAGGTTTCAAATAAGTGTCAAAAATGGAAAATTTATGGGTCAGGGGTCACCGGTGTTGTTGGACAGAATTCATTCCAGCTAAGTTTTAAGAACACAACATCTTTTTATTGCTCTAATAAATTAGCCAGCAATGACAGTTTTGTGGCAATTAGGTTATATAAACTTGTTACCATAAAGACACATCATTAGGTTATATTTTTAAACTTCCATATGTCACCCAAAGGCAGAAAGAAACATGCAATGCAATCTTTATGACAGATTTTCTTACATTCACCGGTTTTCCCATTTCTTCTGACATTTTGTTGAAATTTTAATACTTGACACTTTGGCATTTGACAGGTTTGCTTCGACTAACTTTGTGAAGCAGGAGCGTATGTTATAAAATGGTAAACCATGCCCTCTTTTTTTCTTTTGTGAGAACAGTGGGTCAATTTAACAAGACAGATTAAAAAATCTGATATCAAAGCACTTGTAGGTATACTCTTTGCAAAATAACTTTCATTTAGTTTCTTTAATCACTGAGATCTTCTCCTTGGGGTGGAGTGGTGGGAATAAGATGAAGTTGGATGTGAAACAGTTTCACAGGGTAGAAAAAGGCCTTGTTCTATTTAAAATATAAATTCTGAATTCTCATATGGCATAGAAAACTCAATATTATAGCCAACAGAGAATATATAATATTAGCATTAGAAACAATGTCCAGAAAAAAACAAGGACCACATAATTAAAAAATGTCTCTTTCTTTCTCTCTTATACACAAGATCTAAGTAAACATGTTCCACTATTTCTCCAATTAGAAATAATTGACCTACACAATTGGCTGAAGATATTAACAGGATGTAATGGAAAATGTTGTTCTTCCAGAGTCCAGAAAGCAAGAAACAATAGAGAAGAGACCACCAAACCAAGAGACTCAGCGTTCACTGAGGGCTTATTAGCTGTCCCCGAGGGACTGACTCATCTCCCCATATTAGGGAGCATTGCCAACACCAGGCTTTCTATCAGTGCTACAGCCCAAGACCACTGCAGTGGGACTGAGAGAAGAGTGGGTGACATAGTTTGTGGTGTATAAAACTAAAACGAAGTGTCCCTTTCTCACACATTATTAAGAATGTCAGGACAGTGGCTTACAGCAGAGTGTTAGGCCAAGCATGGGACCCCTCTAATCATGGGGCCCCATTTGCCTGCCTGGGCTTCATATCTATGAGGCCAACCCCAACAGGGTTAAAATCTGGATATAGAGACTGCTGTGCTCAAACTCCAGTTCTGTCACCTACTTAGACACAAAAATATTCATTTAGGACCTTGATAAAAGTTCCATGGGATATATTTATGATTCTCTTTGCCTCTTATCCATATAGAAGTGATCAGGCATCTATATCCGTGAAGGATAACCATGGTGTTTTGTGTAAAGACTGGCGACTATCTGGTTTACCTCCTCAAGTCTCTGAGAAACATAACTGACATCAGGCACTAGTCAATGGCTCTGACGTAGGTCTCCTGACCCCAAATGCACTGCTCTTTCAGTAACACTGAGGTGTAAGAGTGCTTGTTAAGGGCTCAGGCTGAGGAACCAAATGGCTTGGGCCCAAATCTAACTCCACTGCTCCGTGAAACCTTGGGGAAGTTGCTTAACTTCTCTGTGCTTCAGTTTCCTCATCTGAAAATAGGTATACTAACAGTACTCTGCAGGATTAAATTAAACATTTCATATAAATAATTCATAACACTGATCATATGGGATGTGTTTAATAAATGTTAGCTATTTCAAATTTTATGCTTCACCTCTAAAACCTCCTTTTTTTGAAACTATGGATAATCATATTGATTGGGAGGTGAAATGAAAACTAAATTAGAGAGAGCATCTACAGCTAGTTGAATAAATATAAAACAAATTTGTATTAATGAGCTGATGTGTATGTGGTAGAGCTATTCTTGTATATTATTCAAACTTCTACTTATAGTTTAGATAAAAATATATGTGATGTGGTTACAAAAGTTGTTAATTAAACAATTCTAGGAGGGATTAGTTTTTTTTACAAATCAGGATGCAGAAATGACTAACAGAAGGAAACTCTGAAGTAAATAAGATGAGGCACATATACACTGCAAATAAATGGATAGAAAAAGATTAATAATTGAAAACACAAGCATGATAATGCTAGGTGGCCCTTTTAATATCAAATAAAATATACTTTGAGATTAAAATATTACCAGAGGTAAAAAGAAATATTTCATAATAATAAGAGGGAAAGTGCATCAGAAAGTCATAATAATGATCAATGTTTATGCTACAAATAATAGTTGTAAAATGCATGACGCAAGCATTTACAGAATTAAAGAAATAAAAATTACACAAATATTATTGTGCTTCAGAAAGAGTCATACTTTTGGTTTCATTTTTGAGTTACAGTGCATATAATGGTTAAACAAAAACTTAAACGATCAGAAATTAGGTTGGAAAAGTAACAATTTAGACTAGGCCCAGTGAGAAAGCAGAGGACCTCCCCGAGTCTAAGTAAAACTCCACCCGCTTCTCCTGCTGTAGGAGTTGGATCACTGCCCACTGGGATGTTAATACGCTAGGCAGACTGATTAAAGGGACTTGAAGGTTGCTCACTGCTACAGGGCTGTTGTTCATCTCCTACTTGACAGTAGAGAATTGTGCAGATTTTCTGTATTTTTCTTCCTGGGAAACCTGATAAACTATTCTCATTGTCTCAGATTTTCCAGAAGAGAGAGATGGTTAAAATGAGGATCACAAACGCCGTTTGCTTATAATAAATCCTTTTGTTGGCTCTTGAACAAGTCTTTTTTATATAATTTCCTCCCACATTTTTTTCATGGTGTCCCAGGCCCAGTAGGTATCAGTTTATGTTTAATGGAGAAGGAGCTACAGTTTGCGGTTCTGTTCTTAAGCCTGTTTTGTTTTTATGAACTAAACGAATGAGCTCCAACAGCTTGGCTGAATTACCAGACTTCGTAATTAGACTTTCTGGATTAAATGTATTCCAATCTCATCACTTCCAAATGTGTGTTTTAACCATCACTTTCCCCATTTATAACATAGCGGTGACATGGTACCTACCCAGGGAACTGTTGTGAAGATTGAATAAGATTATAATTGAAATGCTCAGCTCAAATGGACATTTCAACTGGTAGCTATTGTTAGTATTACATTGAAAATACTTGTTCAAATCTTAGAAGGATATTTTTGTTAAACTTTAGGGAACATTCTGCTAATATATCTTCACAACCAGGAAACTGTAGCCAGTTAGAATGACCTTTTTTTACTTAAAGCCCTAGGAAGATAAGGTAAAACCAGAAAGACATATTCAAGTAAAAACTTTTTTGCATATGTAAGTAATTTGGAATACTCTTCTGCTTATATATTAAGTGACTCTGATACAATTATAATTCAGAACAGCCACAATTCTTCAACTCAAGGCCAGCTCATCCTTAATGCATTTTTCCCATTTCTGAACACAACCCTTACCATTTGGCAGTAAATTTAATTAAGTTTAGACTCAAGAAGTACTTTAGGTCAGAGGTTAAAATACAAACAAAATGCTTCAGAATATATACCTATAATAAATATTCATGTCTAAAGGGGGCAAAAGGGGGCATTTGAAATTAATTAATCTAACAATTAGAGTGATTTTCTTATAGTGGGAAATAAATCTTTTTTAAAAATCCTGTTTGTCAAAAAATATTTATAGAAATAAAGTGACTAGCAATGGTTTAAGAGATTCTTGATGCATTTCTGGATATCAGGATATAAGCTACACATACCAACAGAGTATTAACACTCCCTTAATTAAAGGGGCTGAAAGGAACTAGAACAACTTCCTACCTAAAACCAGCTTAATGGCTTAATGCCCATTTCCACCACTAGTGTTTGTCTGACTTTAGCACCCACTTTCCGGGTACAGTAGTCACCCTTAACCAGCAGGGGTATATTCCAAGTCCTCTTGTGGGTGCCTGAATCCAGAGATAGTACTGAAGCCTATATATACTATGATTTTACTATACCTACATACCTATGATAAAGCTTTATTTATAAACTAGGCACTATAAGATATGAGATAGAACAATTATGACAGCGTACTGTAACAAAAGCTCTGTGAATGTGATCTCTCTCTCTCAGAACACTAGCATGAATTTCTTTTTCCTTCTTCACAAGTCCATGGATAGATCTGTTCTCACCATGGATCTTAGCAATCTCAGCATATACATTTTTTTTCATTTCTTATTAGGTCAAGAACTTTCACCCTTTCACGCAGAGGAAACACAGGGTTCTCTTTGGCATCTCGGAACCGCCAGCATCACTGCACTCGCACTTACGTAAGACGACGATTACCTGGGCACAAGCAAGGTGAGACCAAGACAGTGGGTCTGAGTGCCAAGATGGCTACGAAGTGCCTAAGGGTGGGAGCGCACACAGTGTGGACCCCCTGACAAAGGGATGGCTCACGTCCTGCGTGTGGAAGAGCAGGACTCTCAAGATTTTATCCGCTACTCAGAACATCATGCAATTGAAAATTTATGAATTGTTTACTTCTACAATTTTCCAAGTACTATTTTCAGACTGCAACTGACTATGGGTAACTGAAGCCACAGAAAGTGAAACTGTGGATAAGGGGGTACTATTGTGTACATTTAAAGCAGACGTAATATGCTGATTTTTGACGAAAAGGTTCCTGAGGATGCCTATCCGGGATTATATCCTGACTCCATGCTTCCGTGTGCGACCTTTACTTAATCTCTTATAGGGCTGATACAATACAATGAGACCATGAATGTAAAGCCTTAGTAAGTGCTCAATAAATTTTACCTATAACTCTATCTATCTATCTATCTATCTATCTATCTATCTATCTATCCATCCAACTATTTATCTATCTAATGTACCCACAGGACAATTCACAAAACATCTCTAATGTTTTCATTTAAGAAGCTTGGGGGAAGGGAGGGTGATAAACCTCAATGGAGGGGCATCTATTTAGGCAACTCCTAATTCCACTATTGTGATTTGAAAGGGCCTGGATCTTGAGTGAACTTTGGTGAAATAAATGAATTAAACTGGTGAAGGAATCCCTGACTACCAGTCATCTGAACAGCAATGTAGTAGATAAGAGACAGTACGAGACACAACCCTCCCCTCAGAAAGCATCGCTATGTAATTGGTAGCAGCTTGTTATTACATTATACCCTTCTAGCTGCAAGGGAGGCTGAGAGAATGAGTGTCTGGCTTTTTTAGCTTCTGTTATGAGAAGTGGGCTCAGTCTTATAAAATAGAAGATTCTTCAAATCTGATAATGGAGCCAGGCAAAGAAAATAACAAATATCCACTGAAAGCACATAATTCAGCAGATAGGATTTAACAAATATAGAATTGCCAGGCATATGTTATTTATAATACAAGTGGGAAATATTAAATGTATGTTATGGTCATAAACAAGGAAACAACAGGTATAATGAACGGTTAGAGACATGGGCTCTAAAATCAGACTGATCTAGGCTCACATCTCAGCCCGGCCACTCGGTTCCACGCTGGGCACCGACTTACCACGTCCCCGGGCTCCCTGCCCTCTATGGCCCTAAATGTCATCCAGGCTCTGCCACTCAGACGCAGGTGTTGGAGACTCAGATTCGGAACTGAACTGAGGGGAGAGACAGGAAGGCACAGAACATCCATTTTGTTTGTACTGACACCCTGAGAAGCAGTGTGGCTTTGCTCCAGCAGCTAGACCCACGGGCCCCTTTATGCAGCAGGCAGCCCCAATACCCCAGCGGGAGCAGAGACTGACCTGCCAGTCCAGGGCTGGGCTGTGACTGTGAGACTCGCATCTAAAAGCTCAGGCTGGAGGCTGTTTCTTCAGTCTTCCCCCAAATTCTGTAAGCCAAATAAGTCCTCTGCTTAAACTGGCTATATTGGATTCTTTTTTCTTCAACTGGATATTCATTTGCTCACCTGTCTGGCCTTTTGTAACTTACACGACTTCTCTAAGGCATCAAGTCCTCGTCTGTAGAGGAAATAATGTTAGTAGAAGCTACAGGGGACATTTAGGTGAGATCGCATCTGTAAACACACAGCACAATGTTGGGCACAAAGTAAGCATTTAATAAGTGGCAGATGCTAGTAGTGATGCTGGTGATGGTGATCATGACCATGAATACGGTCAGCGTGGTACTGGCTACAGTGGAGGCGTGAGCAGGGCTAGGTGGCAGGCTCTGGAGGCTGGCATGAAGAGAGAGGCGTGTGCTTTGCAAAAATGAATCAGCAGTCCTGGAAGCCTACCAAAAGGAATGGTCTGAGAAAGATCAGTCTGAGTGGCAATTCATTGGGCTGTAACTATCAAACAAAAACAACACAAGGCTCCTGGAAACGCATCAGGGAAGGTCTGTGGGTGTCTTTACACCTCTGGCAGGTGATGTGCACATCAGAGTTCACAAAGCGCTCTCCAGCCTTCAGTAGAATGCTAAAAAAGCCACAAACGTGGTGTTTTCACCTAATTAGGGTCAAGAATAAAATGAAGCCCCGGTGGGAACAGACAGCTTTTGCAGGATGGTGGCATTGTTGGCACTTTTCCTGAGCCTAAAGGAAAACCAAGTAAACAAGTTTGTGTCCCCCTCCCCCAGCCCCACGAGATTTGCCAAAGAAAACTGTGTAATACAGTGAACTAGGTGCTCACTGTACTTTGAACTCTCGTGGGCAATTTCAAAGCAGGAAAAAAGCCCATTAGGAGCATGAAGAGAGTGGACATCACCCTCAGAAAGGCAGACAGACTCAAGGGGAGTTTTTGAGCAGAGCCTCATCCCAGGTGTCCTCAGGGACTTAGGAACTACCTTAAGTGTGTAAGAAAATGCTTTACCTCTAAGAAGCCATAATGGGAATCGGTTTCCTTGTAACTGCTCCTTACTGCTCTTTGAGATGGGAGCTGAGCCTGGGCCACCACATCGCTGAGGGGCACAGCAGTGCTTGCCCCATGGTCAGGGGGCTGAGCAGCTCTTGGGCTCTGGGCTCATAGACTTGCCATGTCAGCTTAACATACGCAAGAGATGGAAGCCAGTGCGTTCAATTTACCCGGATTTTACAGAGCATCATACTGATGTCCTTTCAAGGTTATAGGGCAAAAATCTAGTAAGGGATTGCATCTCCTTGTAAAAGATTTCTCTCCAAATTCTCTGTACCTCACTCTAGATTCCAAAGGTACCTGTTGACTCATGCGGAAGCCTTGACCACTGCCAGGATAACGCTATCTCCCCACGTTCTACCCTTTGGGCCCCTGACTACTATGGTACACATGCATGCTCCACATCTGCTTCACGCCGTAGACCACGTCACAAAGAGCCTAATGGTGCTATTCAGGGAAACAAACCAAGCAGGCAGGCGTTCACCTGTGGGATTGGGAGATACTAATTTGCTACTATAAATTGCACTTCTTTTTGGTTTGCCCACTTAGGAATAACAAAATAATGGTTTCCTTTGCAGTTAAAAAAATAACTATACTTCTTTGATTCTAATGCACTTTAGGTTCCTTTCACATTTTTGTATTTTGAAAATCAGGATATATCTACCAATAGATGAATACATTTAATGTAGGATTTTATTATTCTTATTAGTATAACAGTGAGTCTTACAATCAATTGTATTTAAGAGAAGAAAAACAGTTATTTGTCAGATATTGATATATTATAAAATAGATATGCTGTATTGCTCTCTTATTGGTTCAAAGGCTGACCTATAGTATATACAATGATTCTGAAGATCCTTAAGTATTAAATTCTTTTTGATTTTAGACCAGTCTTCTTTCTTCCACACTGCACCCAAGACGATGCTGAAAGAAGGCTCCTTGAACAAAGCTGGGGGCTCACTGGATTCCTAGATTTTATACTGAGCTAAAGAGGGAATCAAAACAGAGGCCTAGGTAGTGAAAGAGTAAAAGAATCTGAAGGGCCTAAGCCTGGGAGGTGTCCTGGTTATCTGTGACAGGGCCTGGCCTACTCTCCTAAGGAGGGAGTTGTCTGATCAGCATACCTCCCCCTCCTGCCCCACCCTATTCAAAGAGGAGGGTGGCTATGAAAACAATCAGAGAGAGCTGCCGAGGAAACCCACAGGAGGTCAGAGGACCTACATAAGTAACATGTTCTGGTCAAACTAGCCCTTTTTTTACAAATAGGAATTGACCACCAAGATCAGTATACATATAAAGAAAATCATTAGCATGAACAAGAAAGACCATAATAAACATCACCGCAAAAGGAAACAGAAGGATAAAGACAGCAGAAGACCACTTGTACAAAAACTTAAATTAGTATCTTTTAAATAAAAATAAATTGGTAGAACAAACAACTATGGAAAATGAGTAATCAAAGAATGAGTTCTTAGAAATTGAAAACATGATTGCCAAAATATAATATTAGTAATATTTTTTTTTACAGTAGAATAAGTATTTCTAATTTGGAAGATAAAATCTACAAATTCTAGTTCAGAGTCATGACAGGTAGATGAGGAAAATCTATCTAGTGAGAAGTGCAGAAAGAGAAAGGAAAGACTACAGAAGATAAAATAAAATATATGAATTAAAAAATTATTGCTCTTTACTGGGAGTGGGGGGCTGTAGAGTTCATTATTTTCATTTTTCATACTCAAAATTAAGATGAACCCTCTATAACCAAGTCTCTTTCTAATGATGGAAAAATTGAAAGGACAGAAGTCTTAAAGTCCAGATACACAGGATGGTCACAAATATCTGCATGAGGTGTCAGTGGTTCTAAATACACATCCTAGGACTTGCGTATGGTCACCGAGGACTAATCACAGTCGCATGAAGATCATATTCCAATAAGGGAGCCACACACAGCAAGGGTGAGAAGACAAACTCCTCACTTCCACCACACTAGATGCAATTTAAGAAAACATCCAAATAGGACAACGGTGGAAATTAAATTTGTATGCAGTGACCCCAGGGAGTATTTGCTTTTCCCTCAATAAATAATTACGACTAAGCTTCACTACACTGCCACAGGAATCTTCTTCTACCTTGCACGTGCTGGTTCATTCTTTACCACCACCTGCAAGGCACACACACACTTCTGCTTCTGTCGTGACGATTCTTAAAGCCTTAAGGAGATCAAAAGCCTCAGTGAAATGGCAGAATTTTAGAAAGGCAGGAATATGCGGGGGCTTCAGCCTTACTGTTTACAGATACAGCTGTAAAATGTAGTCTTGTCAGGAAAATCTGAGAAAAGAAGATTGCTAAATAAATAGAAAGACTGCAAGTAACACACACAAACACACTGTACTACTGAAAATCTTAGCAGAAATGTGATTTTCCCTCTTTTCTTAAATAGCATTGCTCCCAGAGATAAGAGGATCTGCACCCTCATATAAACCAGGGCTTGGGCTAATCAGCTTCTAACCAAGGTCCTACACATTTTTGTTGGTGCCAAGTAACCGTCAACCCAGGGCTCCTTAGAATTCATTTAATCTCATCACATGCCCAGTGCAAGAGTTCCTTCATTCCCAGAAAACGGTTTTAAAGTAGACAGAAACCTATAGGATTTTTCACCAGCTGTAACTGCCATGACTTAAAAAAAAAAAAAAAAAAAGTTCAGCCCCCCAAACTGCCTTTCGGCACCTTTTACCATTAGTCTAGTTTTGCCCTCAGGGCAGAAATAACCTGCTCTCTGGAGAGGAACTTCTGCAGGTATTTGAAAATAGCTATTCCGCCCAAATACTATCTCCCCCCCTCCCTAAGTCTCCCTTCCTCAGGGAACAATAAATGCACTCTTTTTCCCACTCATTTCTTCTACTGGTTCTTCACACTCTATGGTTTATGTATCGTTTACATTTTGGTTTTCCGATTGCTAAATATCCCTCTTAGAATGTTCTGACTTTAACTGAGCACAATGCTCCAGGTCTAATTTGATAACGATAATAACATGCTATGATGGTAATAGCTGTTACTTATGGAACTTTCAGTACCAAGCATTGCACAAAGATCTCTGTCTTACCTCATTACCGATCAGGTATCCCAGTACGGTAGAGATGAGAAACCATAGCTTGAAAAGGCTAAGTGACGTGTTCAGTGAGCTTGAGGAACCCACACCAGATGGCTGTCTGGAGTTAGCAAATGTCTTCTCATGCACTATACCAACCTAGCTCAAAACCTTCTCTGAGGACCACTTCCTGTGGGATAGGTATTTTGAATCTATGGACATACTCTAAGCTGCCATCAATGTCTACTTTGGGAGCAAAGGAGCGCAATGCACTCTTGTTTCCTCTAAGTTCTTAAAAATACTGTGTGTATACCTACTGAAATATTGACCAGTACATAGCATAAACTGCATCTGAACTACAGGACCTTGGGCCAGAGTAAATTTGGGCAATACCTCAAGCTGGGTAAATGCATCAATCTCATTTAACCTCTTTAACAGGGATTACTTAGGATGAAATCACTGAGAAGAAAATAGAGCCTTTATTCTATCAATCATTTAAAGGCAAGTTGTTTTTATGTGAGATCAAAGTGTGACTTCTGTAAGAACACAAACACATTTCTGTCTTCTGTTTTCTAGAGCATGGTGAGTCTCTCCAGGAAGGAGCGATGCCTGCGCCAATGCTCTCATGCTCACGGGGACCTTTGCCACACTGACCACAGAAGCGTTAGAGCACCGGCAGGTGATCCCTGTCTCTGCCAGCCAGTGCAAAGGTTAACAAAACCAAAAAGGCACTGTCCTTTCACTTCGTCCAAGTGCTGATGTCAAAGAGCTTGCTTTTAAATACTCCTCTTTGGATTTTGAAGCTAGATATGAATTCTTTTCCCTTTGGCTAAAGTAAAATAAGTTAATAGCAACTAATATTGTAGGCAGAGCTGAGGAAGTGGATAGCCCCACAGATAATGAGACTTAATTGGAATGTAAATGCGAGAAGGCTGGAATAAAACCGCCAAAGGTTCAGAAGGGCAATGCTGTGCTTTGGGTCTGTACTTGGCTGGACATACGAGATCTCATAATCAGAGCAAATCTGTGGCAGTATGGGACTTTAAAAAATTTTTATATTTCATTTTATTGTTCAGTTACAGTTGTCCTGCGTTTCCCCCCATTACTCTCCCCTGTGTCCCCCCTCCACTGCCTTTTAAGCCAGTGATCCCATGGTTGGGATTATGCCCTAAGAATCCTGAAGCACCAACTCAAAAAAACCTATGCACCCCTATGTTCATAGCAGCGCTATTTACAATAGCCAAGTGCTGGAAACAGCCTAAGTGCCCATCGGTAGATGAGTGGATCAAAAAACTCTGGTACATTTGCACAATGGAGTACTATGCAGCAGAAACAAAGAAGGGACTCCTACAGTTTGTGACAACATGGAGCAGTGGTTCTCAACCTGTGGGTTGTGACCCCTTTGGGGGTCTAATGACCCTTTCACAGGGGTCACCTAAGAGCATTGGAAAACACATATATAATTACATATTGTTTTTGTGATTAATCACTATGCTTTAATTATGTTCAATTTGTAACAATGAAAATACACCCTGCATATCAGATATTTACATTACGATTCATAACAGTAGCAAAATTACAGTTATGAAGTAGCAACGAAAATAATTTTATGGCTGGGGGTCACCACAACATGAGGAACTGCATTAAAGGGTCACGGCATTAGGAAGGTTGAGAACCACTGGCATGGAGGGATATGGACAGTATTATGCTTAGTGAAATAAGCTAGGCAGTAAAAAACAAATACCATATGACCTCACATATAAGAAGAACCTAGTGAACAAAACAAATGAGCAGTATGGGACTTTTTAAATATAATCATCAAAATTAGTGTTATAGTAATAATTATTAATTATTCCTAAATAGCAAGAACATTCTAGAGAACTTTATATAGGCTAGCACATAACTTTGTTGCCATTGGTACTTTGAAGGTGATATTTCCCTAGAAATATAGGTGAGTATTCCAGTATCCCTTTTCCAATCTGACTGAAAGATTCAGAGAAAGATACAAGATACATTCATGGATACAGCATATAAATTTCATTTCCTGCATAGTGATAAATATTATCAGGGCCCATTTAGTTCAGCGAATTCCATTGATTCTACAAAACTTCTCCATTTCTATAAATTTAAGAAAAGTTTTGAAGTTAGCACAGTTCACTGCTTTTCTAGAATCATCAGCACTTTATTTCAAGACTTACCCTAGTCTTTCTTTAGGATCTTACCAAACTATACTTTCATCTTGGTAGTGCTTTTTACTAGTGGGATTTTACATTCTTATATGTATGTATTTAAATAAAACCTATCACCCTCATCATAATGAAGGCAGGGATATTGTCTACTTTTGTTCACCATTATATTTTTAAAGTTCATTACATTGCTTTGTAAATAATTAGTGTTCAATAAATGTTTAACGAATGAGTAAATTCTGGAATGAATCAATGCATGAATGAATGAACAAGGAGCTCAATCCAATATTTCCCGTCTTAAAACTGCCCAGAGTCCTGGGATATTATCCTCTTTAAAGTCAAACCAATACACTAATTGTTGATAAGGAAACAAGGTGATAAGGATTGAGCAATGCTACTATTAGGGCCAAATCATTTGAGAGGCGAAAGGAGGGGAAAGAAGGAGGAAAGGAAGAAGGAAAATAAAGAGAAGAGAGGAGAGGAGGGAGAAGAGAGGAGAGGGGATAGAGAAGGAGGAGACTGAATGAATCCCTCGTGTTTACTTAACAGAAAGGAATAAGTGAATAAGGTGGAATATCAGGAATCTACTTCAGAGCCAGCTGTTTAAAGAACTGAATCCTAATTTTAATATGCTTGGTTAGTTACCTACCTGCTTATTAATAACAGGGCCTGGATATCATGTATATTATTAATATAACACAATGTTTCATTTTCTAATAACAATGATTTTCTGTCTAAATAAATATGAATAGACTTCAATATTTTCGTAAGGACAGGTTCTTTTTTATTTTTGAGAATAGTGATCTTCCTGTTTATCTGGCCTCTCCAAAATCAGTGGCTTTACTAACATAAATCAGCTACCAATGACCACACCACCTCAGAGTCACTTTGCTACTTAGTGGCCACATGATCTTGGGCACATCACTTGACCTCTTTGAGTCTGTTTCCGTAGTTGTAAAGACAGGAATATTAATATCTACCCTATAGACTTTAAGCTATACATTCTTACAGGAGACAAAGAAGGTCATTGTATAATAATAATAATAATAATAATAATAATAGGGTCGATTCATGAAGGAGATATAACAATTATAAATATTTATGTCCCCAGTCAGGGCAGCTAAATGTATAAAGCAAATGCTAACAGAACTAAAAGGAGAAATAAACAGCAATACAATAATAGTTGGAAACTTTAATACCCCACTCTCAATAAGGGATAAATCATCCAAAGAACCAACGAGGAAACATCAATTTGAACACTACAGACCAGTGATTTCAAGCTTATCAAGTCATGGCACACAAAAACTAATTACTAAAATTCTATGGCACAACCAAAAATATATATATGCTGATCTGACAAAAAATAGGTATAATTTTGGTTCATTTACACTATTGTTGTATTGACTATTGTCATTTTTACTTGACAGTCTAAGAGAAAAGAGTTCAGTGCCCCTGACTAAATAGCCAGGTTATCGCTTTAAAAATTCATGTGGCACACCAGTTAAAAGTCACTGATACAGGCCAAATAGATCTAACAGACATATACAGAACAGTCTATTCAATAGCAACAGAATGAGCTTTCTTCTCAAGCATACATGGAACATCTTCTACAATCATCCATATGTTAAGCCACAAAAAGGAAAGTCTCAAAAATTCAGATACATAGACCAATGGAAGAGAAGTAAGAGCTCAGAAATAAACCATTACACACATATAGTCAAGTAATATTTGAGCAAATTAGAGACATACTCATAGGCAGAGAGCAGGCCCATGGCTCTCGGGGTGGGAGAGGAGGTTGGGGGTGGAGGGATTGAGTGAAAAAGAAAAAGGACTCATGGGCACAGACAACAGTCTGGGGATTGCTGCAGGGAGGGGAGGGGATGGAGGTGGAAGAAGATATAAGGGGGATAAATGGTAATGAAAAACATACAATGAAAATGATACCAATTAAAAAAAAAAATTTTGTATTTGTGGAAAAAGGGAGACAAGAATACTCAATGGAGGAAAGTTAGTCTTTTCAATAAATGGTGTTGGGAAAACTGAATATCCACATGCAAAAGGATTAAATTAGAAATCTCTCTTAAACCACTCACAAAAATTTACTTGGAACGAGTTAGAGACTTAAATGTAGAAGCTGAAAGTATAAAAACCCTTAGAAGTAAACATAGGGAAAAAACTCCTTGACATTGGTCTTGGCAATGATATTTGGGATGTAACACCAAAAGCACAAGTAACAAAAGCAAAATACACAAGCAGGACGACATCATACTAAAGTTTCCATATTGCAAAGGAAACCATCAACAGAATGAAAAGGCAACATATGGAATGGGAGAAAATATTTGCAAAAAATATATCTCCTAAGTGATAAATATTAAAAATATATAACAAACTCACGCAAAACCCAAATAATCCAATTTAAAAATAGAGAGACTGAATAGACATTTTTCCAAAGGAGATCTACAAACAGCCATCATGTACATGAAAAGGCGCTCAACATCACTAATCCTCAGGGAAATGCAAATCAAAAGTGCAAGAGAAAGCCTCACATCTGTTAGAATGGCCGTCATCAAAACGACAGGAGATAAGAAATGCTGGCAAGCATGCAGAGAGAAAGGAATTTTGTGCCATGTTGGTGGGAATATAAATTGGTACAGTTACTATAAAAAACAGTGTGAGGGTTTCTCAAAAATTAAAAATAGAACTAGTACATGACCCAGCAATCTTACTTCTGGGTACACATCTAAAGGAAATAAAATCACCCGTGAAGAGATATTTGCACCCCACGTTCACTGCAGCACTACTTACGTTAGTTGACACAAGAACAGCCTAAGTGTCTGTTGATGAATGGCTGCATGAAGGTGTGGTATGCCTATACAAGGGAACATTATTCTGCTGTAAAGAGAAGGAAGTCCTGCCACTGGTGACGACATGAATGAAACCTGAGGGCATCATGCTAAGTGAAATAAGTCAGGCAAAGAGAGTCTAATGCTGTATGTTGTTAGTTATGTGGAATATAAAAAAGCAAACTGAACTCATAGAAACAGAGCAGACTGATGGTGTTCAAGTGTGGGGGACGGATAAGATGGGTGAAAAAAGTTAATATACAAACTTTACATAAAATGAATAATATTTGGCTATCAAATCTGTAGCATGGTAACTATAGTTCACAATATTGTACTGTATATTTAACGTTGCAAAGAATCAATCTTAGAAGTTCCCAACACACACATACACACTGGTAACTATGTGAGGTGATAGATGTCTTAACTAACCTTATTTTGATAATCATTTCACAATATACACATGTATCAAATCATCACATGGTACATAGTCAATATTGCATGTCAATTATATCTCAATAAAGCTGGAAAAATCTACATTTAACAGGGAAACTGTGAAGTGAAATGACATATGTAAAAGCCCCTTTATAAAGTGTGAACTCCCTAAATGGCTAAGGGATTGTCAAGTTAATTTTGCAATATTCAGGCCACAATTATAATTTAATTCCATGAAACCCTGGTGTTGCCTGGGTCCTTAGGCCTCAGCTCTCTGAAGGACGAAGGCCTGTTTATGTACCTGAGGGTGCTGTGTGTGGAAGGCTCAAATGACATGACATTAGTACAGGTGCTTTAACCATGTACAATTATGAGTATTTAAAATTCCAGTCAAATTCTACTATGAAAAATTCTCTTACTGCAAAAATTCATGAGTGGCATACAGCCATGTACTTTTTAAAAAATATCCTTACATCAATAATTTGAAAGAACCAGATTTTGGACTTTGAAGAACATTATTTTGTACCCTAAATGGTATTATTAATTATGAAAATGCAAAGTTAATCCCAAAGATATTTACATAAAAATAATCATAAAATCCTATAGAGCAATTTTAGTAAGTAGTTCTGCATGGCAAAGATCTAATGTGAAAATAATGATGATCTGGAAATACAAGTATGAAATCAAGTTCTTCAAAAAATGCATGTAAATTTAATTATCCCTGGAAGCTATTTTTTGAAATGGGCCAAAATACCCACAATGTGTCATAAATGCTGTATTTCTGCTCTGAGCAGTGATTTAGAGCCGCGCTGCTTGCCACGGCTAGAGCTCCTGACAAAGGCTGAGAGTGTCCACATGGCCGTCAGTTGCTCATTATCTAGAACGCTAGACACAAAGTTGTCACCTTCCGGTGTTTTGGTGGGATGAGGTATGAACACAGTGCAAAGCACTCATGCAGAAAAGAGCTTCAAAATCCTAGTCCACCTCAAACAACCTCCCTGGGGGACACCTGAAACGGAGGTGAGTTGTGAAATCTACATTGTACCCAACAGGGCAGGTGACTGAATCATCAAGGACACCGACGACGGCCTAGAAATGCAACAACACTGCAAAACAGGTCAGTGCCGGACACACGATAAACACACACGTACACCGATCTTGCTCATCAGATGGCCTTCGGCAAGAATATAAAATAAGGGGAGGGGGGGTGCTGGGTGGAGGGGAGCAAAGGGGAAAAATTGGAACTATTGCAACAATATAATCAATAAAATATACTTAAAAAAAAAGAATATAAAATTAATTTCGACACTGGAAATAGTCCCTGGAAATAAAAAATTTCCACCAATCCACATTCTATAAAGGTTTCAGTAAACCCACAAGGCCACACTTATTTGCAATTGAAGAGTGATAATGCTTATGAAAGGCAAAAATAATTAGGATACCCGGTGCCCCGTTCCCACTTCACCTACTGCCCAAGCCTGTGTAGCTCTGCACCAATACCGTACTTTAAATGGCTGAAATAGCCCTCGGTTTTCTTCCAGGCCCTTAGCATTCTTCCTTTCCTTTCATTGCTAGATTACCTCTTGCCTTCACACCTCTCCCAGGGACTTAGGGATGGGACTGAGCATGGCAGCACCCCTGAGGGGAGGTACCAGGGGCCTCCCTCCATCAGATTTAGCGCAAGCAGAACCTTTGCAGGCCCTGTGGGCCAGAGCCCCTGAAAGCAGAGTTCAGGCGAGGTGGGTGCTCAGGAAAACTTACAGCTCTCAATTTCCAAGGTGCAGTTTTGTTCATCCAGCGGGTACCGCCTTAGGTCCATCATGCAGGCCGCTGTGGTGGTGATTCTAGAAGAGAAAGACCAGTGATACATGCTGTTAGCTGGTCCATGGCTGGAGTTGCAAAAATGAAATCCAAGTATCAAAATGGACAGAACCGGGCTTCTAGGAGACTGATTTAGCCAAAGCCCTGATTAAAAAGAGCTCTGGATATCTATTTTCCCTTATGAGTTTCATACCGATTTATAAAATAGACTGAACCAAATCAGTACTTCCCCAAATCACCTACTTGTACCACAAGCACCCTGGGGTGTTTGATGTACAGGCAGTTCCCATGCTCCAGAATGCTCTGGGAGGCGGGGTGAACCAGTCCTGGGACTCTTATAAGCATCACAGGTGATTTGGAATATCGACATGGATATTCCTCTTCCATTTCCCTACTTTCTCGTCACTTTTTCAAGACCCTAAAATCTAATCTTCAATCGGTTTTGGCTTTGATTCATCACTTTGACCTTTCTATGCATAGTGTAGTACTTTGCAAGTGCTTTAATACAACACACAATCAGCCTTTCATTTATCACCTGAATTGCTCCGTCCAGAGTAATCTGATATTCCTTACGATCTGTTAGAGAGTTTTCTCCAATGGGCTGGTAGAATTATTCATTTAAAAAAGTTGGTTCTTTTATCATTTTATCAGAGAGAAGTGAATATGTCCTTTTAATGTCCTTTTATTTTTCTGTCATCATTTTTCACTAATCTCTCTGCAGAAGGAGCCAAAAAACATACCGTTCTAAATGAGGTGGCATAAGGTCGTGAAAAAAACACAAGTTTTAGAACAAAAAAGACATAGGGGCCCTGGCTGGGTAGCTCAGCTGGTGAGAACATTGTCCCAATATGCCAAGGTTGCGGGTTCAATCTCTAGTCAGGGCACACACAAGAATGCATAACTAAGTGGAATAGTAAGTCGATATTTCTCTCTCTCTCCCCCTTCCTCTCTCTAAAATCAATAAATAAAATAAAAAAAGAGGATACACCAGACACATGTATGAATTCTAACTCCGCCTCACTGACTGTGATTCACATCAAGAATAAGAATTGATATAACTTATATAAAGAATAAAGAATATAAAAGAGCAAATGACATATCATTGGTCCTTTAAACATTTTCATCTGCTGAAGATAGCTGACAGTAGACCTTGGTGTTGAGTTTGACCAACTTTGGCTGACTCTACTCTGAGGGGCACGACCCTACGTTTTGGGAACAGAGAAGTAAGATGCAGGAAAACAGTCCACGGCAAGACATTTTTCATCAGAGGCCCTGGTCACGAGCCAAGTAAATCAGGTGGACGGAGTCTATGGAATTCCATGGTCAGGTGTGACGCTCCAACTCTTCAGTTACAGGGAGAACACACCGCAGTGCTCCCTCATCTGTGGTTTTACTGCTGCGGTTCAAGTTACCTGCCTTCACCTGTGCTCTAAAAATATAATGGAAAATTCCAGAAATAAACTACTCATAACTTTTAAATTGTGTGATTTTTCTCCGTGGAATGAAATCTCGCCACTGTCCCACCCCGTCCTGCCTTTGTCCACTGTCCACTCTCCCTGCCCATGAGTCACTTAGTAGCCATCTTGGTTATCACACTGGCTGTCAAGGTATCATAGTGATCGTGTTCAAGTCACCCTTACTTTATTTCATAGGGTCCCCAAAGTGCAAAAATAGTGATGCTGGCAATTCAGAGATGCGAAAGAGAAGCCAAAAAGTGCGTTCTTTAAGTAAAAATATATTTACAAGAAAAACAAAACAGTATACATAGGATTTGGCACAGTCCGTGGTTTCAGCCTCCACTGGGGGTCTTTGGACATATCCCCCACAGATAAGGGGGACCTGCTGTGAGTGATTAACTTAATATAAGTGGTTTGCGCTTCTTTAGTTTGATCACTGTTGCATTAAAATTTGTGCTCTGTTAATTTTTGTTTTCCTTTTTATTAACAAGTGAGTATTCCAGGGTCACTATTCATCCTTGACGCCTTTGTATCCTGCACGGAGACCTGCTGGCTACTCTGCCTCCCTCGGGGGTCTACAGCCCAGCCGCCTTGTCTCTGTGATCCTACAGTAGCTTGGTCCCCAGCCTCTTCATTTGCCACCCTATTATCCATATTCATCCACACAGTAGGCAGAGCAGTTTTAAAAACATAGATCAAATTTTATCACCCCTCTGCTTAAAAAATGTAGCGTATCTTGCAATAAAATCCAAAGTCTTGGCTATGGCCTACTGTGCCCTCAATAGCCTGGTCCTCCCTACCCAGTATTATCTCACGCCAAGTCCTCACTCACTACCTTCTAGGCTTTGTGCTTGTTCCTTCTGCCAGCATGTGTGTCTCCCTGACCCCCCCAGACCTCTCTTCTCGTCCTTCCATCCCCAGACCCCCACCTCTGAGAGCCCCTTCCCCAGCGGCCATCCAAAGTGGTTGCCAGGGCTAACGCTCCATCTTGTGTGTTTACTTCCTTCAAGCAGCTATCACAGTCTGAAAATATCTTCCTTAGTTTTTAAAGTATGACTTCTCATTATAAATCCTTTATTTGGAGGATTATTTTATTGCATTATTTCTCTTCTTTTTAACTTAAAATTATAATGTGTCTTAGGTTTAAGAGATTCTTTTAATATTTTTAACAGTAAATAAATTTTAATTCATTTCATTAACATCAAATAAGTAATACCAGAGTTTATCCTATTATCAATCTGATTGCTTTTGCTTTCAATGGAATTTTTCAAGTTCTTAAATTCAATAAAAATTAACATTCACATTTCAATCCTTTCTCAGGGTTAAAAGAAATGACTTTTTTTTGTTGTTACATAACACTTAGGTGAGTTTCACACTGGTTCACAGATTTTTTTTTTGACATGTAGATACAACCTGAATTGCCACTAACATATATGAACTTGTATTATGCAGAAGAAAAATTTCCAAAGGAAATGAAATTAGGTCCATTATGAGTATACCAAACACCCGTGCTATTTACGTAAACTAACAGAAATAATCCCTGTCTTGATAAACTGGAGGAAAGGAACATCATTTGACAGAATCATCACAGAGGACATGGAGGTACAAGGGCACACATATGATAAAAAGAAGAGAACCATTAGCAGACGCCTGGCTGCGTAAATGCAGTGAGGTTTGCAATCGCTACTCTAGGTTGTGGTTCACACTTTCTGCTGATACATATTCTTGGCAACTAACATCTGTGAACTAGTGACATAAATAAGAAAAATAAACTGACTAATGATATCACAGAAGCAATGAGTTTCTACTCATGTTTTAAAAATAAAGTAGAAGAGAGTGTTTTTCTCACATCAAAAACATTCATATTTACACCAGTGTTCTACATTTTTAATGCTATAATATATTTCATAAAGCTAAAAAAATACATAAATGTTTTCTAGTTGATGTTTCTGAGGCATTTCTGTCTCCTTTTGGATTAAAGCAGAAATTCTGCAGCCAAAATAATCCACTTGGAATCGTGATCATACAGACCAGGATGAGTGACCTGGGACATGTGACTTACATTTTCTGACACTTGGTTACCCAGAAAAAACTGAATTAAATACTTGCCATCATAATTTGTTATGAAATGATAAATTTAGAAAGAAATCTATAATTCACAAAATGTTCTGTAACTTTTGTTATTACTACGTGCTAATGAGTAGACTCAGTATTAACTCATTTGACCAGTGGGTCTTTGGTATTATCTGTATGTGCTTGTATACATGAAGAAATATAGAATAATCACAGACTTAAAAGCAAACCAGGCTGTAAAATATGGTGTAAGTAGCTTTCAACCACATAAATATGCAAAAATATGCCACATGTGTACTACAGTTCTATTTGATAGATTTGAATACAAAAGACAAACATGCGTCTGTCTGTTACATGTAAAACAAACCAGCATCTTTTCTAGGTGTTCTGTGAGAACACCTAGAATCATAACTGTTTTTGTGTTGTTTGTATCTTAAATACTTTGCCAGGTGTCCGGCACATGTCACTAACCTCAGATTAAAATAATAATAATAACAACAGCAACACAAAGAAAATAAGGTCATGGTCATAAGCATCCTCAAATGGAGGACTTTGAAACAATTCTCTATATTAAGTGCCAGATTTATTTTAAAAAATTCTCAAATGAATTTGAAAGTCAAAATTATCTTTACATAAGAAGCTACCTGGAATCTTATTCAGAAAATCCCAGTGAGAAGCATAAAAATTGATTCTTTTGGACTTTCTGATCTATAACAGGGTTGGGTTTCTCCAGGAATAAGTCAGAACAACAAAAATATTTAATGGGCATTTCATGAACATGCCTTTCTGAATTCTGATAAACATCCGTAAAGGGCTTCAAGCTACTCAAGGCCACTACCAGAAGTCTTTGAAGGGAGCCCAGTAAAAACTCATCATGCAGGTGTCCTGATTAAGTTTTAAGACCAATGTGAATACATGGAGATAGTTCTGTCTTCGAAGGGAACAATCAATGATGCCTCCAGAATGTACCTCATTGACCTCTGGCAAATTCTCCAGAGTTGAGGGTAGAAAAGTGTCTTCTCTGGGACTGAACACTATTGTATGATAAAGGCAACTTGTGCAAAATGCTAAAATCCTGACTGGGCTAAGAGATCTTTGAATAAACTCTTTACTCGTTAGGCACTGGTCACTGTCATCCAAAAATGATGTGCTATAAAATACTGACACAGTCACTTAAAGGCATCCATAAAATCAAAACTACAACAGCTATGCCGGCATTTTTGTACCAAAACCATAAGATACATGTAATAGTGTCATTATCTGAGATTTGATGATGCTACCATACCATCCCACATTTGAATATGGCCAAAGATAGTTCATAAGCAATAACAGATGCCTTTGCCCCTCAGTAAACAGGAAGAAAATTCAGAATCATATTCAACATGACGTGTTTCAGGCCTTTCAGCAGACTCTTCAAGAGGCGCTTCTGGAGCCAGACTACATGGTTAAACATAAATCTTCACATGTGAGAAATTTGCTAAAACTTCAACCAGAGATTATAAGAAAGTAATTTTGAACCTCTACTTTGCTTGACTTCCTTATCTAGATAACCATCCATATTCCACAAAACATACATGTTTTCTAAGACCCTCAGAAGCCTTATCTCCAACTATATTTAAAACATATTGTTCTAATTCACAGCATATTTGTACTTTGTTCAAAATATACATTTATTTAAAAGCACAACGTTCAAAGGATAAAGAAAGACTGTAGCATTGGTAGACATCATTATTAGAGGAAGTCAGGATGTTAAAAAGGTCAGTTATCACAAAATATATTTATATGTAATTTTTCTAGCTGTAAAAGAAACTAATTAAAAATGTCAGCTAGAAGGAAAGATACAACTACTGAATTTAAGCACAAGAGTACGAATGAACTTCGGAAAACTTCCAAGGAGCACACTTGAGTCACTTCTTCCAAAGGTACGTAAAATATTTTTGCTTTAATAATTCAAGAAGACTAATACTCTTCTGTGTCTTATAATCATTTCTAGTTAGGAGACTAATCTCTCACATATATCCTTCTTGTAACATGCTCTTGCTTCTTCTAGAGTAGGTAGAACATAGCTATAAAAGTTAGGTGATTTAAATTCTGGCATTCTTGCTAATAATAACGTACCTCATGTTAATTAATCACTCACAAAGTTCTAGACACCATCTAGTGTTACAGAATGTATCATCTTCCTTAATATGAAGAATGTCCTATTAATACAGTATTCCCTCACTTATCACGGGTATTACGTTCTAGACCTTCCTGCGATAGGTGAAAATCCGCGAAGTAGGAACCTTACATTTATTTTAGTATTTATATATATTTTAAGACTTCATAAAACCTTCCAACACACTTATAAACCATTCCCAGTCCCTTATTAACCTTTCCCATTCCCTTATTAACCTTTTCCACACTTTTACAAACACTACTTATGTTCTAAACATACTCTACACTCTTAAACCTATATAACTTTAACAACATATGTATACAGTACCGCAAAATCCCATGATATAGCAAAAAATCCGTGATAATTAAATATAATATTTTTTAAAATCCTGCAATACAGTGAGGCCACGATAAGTGAACTGCAATATAGAGAGGGACTATTGGATTCTCACTTTAAGTCCTATTACTATTTACATTTTGTAGATGAGAAGACGGAGGCGCCAAAAGGTCGAGTGATTTTCTCAAGAGTCACAGAGTGAGGGGTAGAGTTGAGATTTGAATCTAGGGTGTCTGACTTGAATCCATATCATACCTAACTAGTAAGCTACAACTAACCAGCTAGTTGACCTAGATAGAGTAATTTAGCTTCGCTAGAGGACTGGCCAATTTCCTTTATCCCAAATGACCTCGAGAATTCTATAATCCTATGAAAATATATTACGTGTTCTATGACCCTATATATTGTGTAATTTTGTTTTACCCACACATTCGAATGCTGTATTTCCAGCTGTGCATTCTGTGTTAGTCAATTATGCAGATAAGCCCACCCCAGGCAAGCATATATAGGCCTCTCCCCAAGGAGTCCCGCTTAATGTTCGCCCCTGATGGAAGGCCTCCCTCAGCAATTTTCCTGCCAGCCTGTGCTCTAGATTGACCTCCACAAGGCCTTCTGCTTAAATTAAAATCCCCGACACTCACACATAATTGTTTGTAAAAGCTCCTGACAAGTCCTTCTATGGTGTCACATGCGCCACTTTGCCCAACTTTGTAATCACCAAAAGAAAGTAAGATCGCTAGCAATCATGCTCCCATTTGATAAATCGTGTGTTTCAGATGAGAGCTATTTGTACTCTTCTGCAGCTGTTTGGCCTTCGGTGACTGCTTTTTTGGAATCTTATCAACTGGGAAGATACTGGGACCATTAAAGGGTCCCCAGACCATTTCTTCCTCCGCTCCTGTAAGTCTGGGATACCAGGGAGCGGATGGCAACCTTCCAATCTTATCTCTGGGTGGGAAAAGGGGGTGCCATTCTGTTGCTTTGTAAATTTGCCATTTTATCACATTCTTCTAAAATTATCCTGTTTTCAATACACCATCTGTTTCTTGCTGGGCCCCTGATTCGTGGAATATATTATAGAAGTGTATTTAAAATACGAGGCTTTTCTAGTTAGGCTGTCAAAAAAATTAGAAGCATTTCATTCCTGCAACCTTTGTCGTGGGATTTTAGGGACGAGGGATGAAGGTCCTTTCCACATTCAGTAAACTGCCTTCCTATGAGTTCAGTCTCAGGACATCATTGTCCACCTGAGAAGGCCTCTTCCTTCCCCTTAGCTCCTCCGCTCCTGGTCACTGTCTCATAAGTTTTATTTCCTTCATAATACTTGCCACTCTGTGAAATTATCCTGTGGATACATTTGTTTGTTCATTATTTTCTGAGTCCCTAGTGGACTCAGGGTCTATTGTAAATGAGGTTTCTCAGAGGTAGACCCTAAACGATGCCCAATAGGGATCATCACTTGTGAAAAAAAAGGGAGAAAAAGCAGACCCGGACAAAGGGAGGTGCTGACGCAGAATGGTCACCCAATGGCATGAAACTTCCAGTGGGGTATGGTTGTTAAGAGCAACCTTTACCTCCCCTCCCTTCCCAGCACACACACACGGGACACACACCCCACAACCCTCACCCACCACCGCCACCACACACACTACACACACTACACACACACCACACCACACACACACACCCCTTCCTTGAGCAGCTCCTCTCAGATGTGGGAAACACTGATCCAGACTCTACCATGCCCTCACATGCACTTTCCTTGGTAACAGGGTTTCAATTGTGACAACCTCAACCAGGAAAGTAAAATAGGTCCGACTGTTGTTACTGCTGCTGTTATTTTTAAACATGAAAACTGAATTGCACAGAGCTGCCATCTGTCGCATGCTGACAACTCACCTTGTACTTCTGAGTCCAACAAAATCCACACAACTCTGTCTCAGTCCTTTCTGCTACTCTGATCCCTAATGGCAAAAGATTTCCACCTAAGTGGTATCAAGATTAATAAACAGAAACCAATTAATAAATGGGGGTTCAGGGGGCCTGTAGAGAGAGCTCTCATACCCTAAAACTCGTTATCAGTACTCCAAACAGGAAGAGACGTGTTTTCTATCTCCAACAACAAGCTGTTTCTCAGCTCTACTACTCCGGCAGGAAGAGGGAGGATCTTCTCCTGGCAATCACACGGCCAACGAAAGACTTCTACAGGTCAGATGATGAAAAACCGCTACACCTGAATCCCCCAGTTTCCTCCAAAGGACATTTTGCTCACAACAGTCACAATGAACTCTCCTTTTCTACCACAAAGTAACCTTTCTCTCCTTTGTTCTTGGGACTTGTGAGTGGGTCACTGTTAGACTGCAGGTACCAAATTGTGATTCTTCGTTGTTCCCAAAGAAACCCATTTTGCTGGAGAACGATCTGACTTTCTATTTGTTTAAGGTCAACAATGGTATTTTTAGTATTCAGGAGTTAAATTTTTCACAAAGTAGACACCAAATATGTGGGAAAATGAGTATCACAATTAGAAACTACAGATTTGTGTTAGAAATACAAGTTAAGTCATGATGGTAACCACTTATCTAATCAGCAAAGATGTAAAGAAATGAGGATGTTCAGTACTGCAAGGCAGCAGACCCTCTCACACGTGCTGCGGGTAGAATTCTGAATGGGTACAAACTTCCTGGATGGTAATTTGGCAACATTAATCAAAACCCACCAAATGTGCTAATCTTTGTTTCTAAAATTTCACTTTAAGAAGTTAATGTGAAAACAAATAATCCAAAACTATATACAAGTATGCAATTTTACACTGAAAAAAATCTATATATCACATGCAGGGATATTAACATGCATTTTGATTTAGTCACGTGGCTCAATAAGAAAACACTTTGAGAGGAGTGGGGACATAGGAAAATATTCTCGATTTTTTGCAGATAAAATAGCATATTAGAAAGCAGTATAATTCCACATTTGTAAAAGGTATATTGAGTACACAGATAAATGATTAAAAGAATACTAAAATAAGACGTGGAAATATAGTTGGTTTTTATTTTCTTATATTTTCTGTAATTTCACTCTTTCTATGATGAATGTGTATTGTTGTTTTTGTTGTTGTTGTTGTTAAAAAAATTAAGATAATTCCCCCTATCTGCTTTAGTCTCCTCCAGGACTATTCATTGCTACTTGTTTATTCTATTCACGGTAACATTTGTTGATATATGAGAACATTTGCTATACACAGGATTACACTGCATGGGTGAAAAATTTGGTCAGTATGCTGTGTCAAATGCAGGTACTTCAATAAATTTCCTACGTCACTGAAATATTGGTGGATATGTCATCATTTGATTATGTATTCTTAAGATAGAAAAGATGATTAAAAGATATATATATGTATTTATATATATTATTGACACATAAATATCTTTTTGATGACTATATTCCTTCCATAAGATCTCAACAACTGTTGCCCTACCTTGGTTTTCTCCAGTGACTTGGAACTCTTTTTGAAAGGAATGTATTCCATCTTTGGAAAACTATGATTACTAGAAAGTTTTTCTGTATTTAACAGAAGTTTCAATTTCTTTCACTGTAAACTGTTAATTCATGTACTTTGCAGTTTTTTGTCTGGGGAGTGTTTCTCTCTTACTAAGTGATTCATTAGAACTTTTGATGTTATTTAGTTGTCATCAAAGTTATCAATCATTTATATTTTTATTTCTTAAACTGTTTTCTGTCTAGACAATCCTTCATCTTGAGATGAGATAAAAGATTTCACTATATTCCTATCTCTCCCATATTTTCAAATTTTATAGTGACTCTTAAATCCATCTGGAATTACGTGACATTTTTCATGAAAACAACAGGTGATCATTTTTATCTTGCTAGCAAATTGTTATTTTCTTCTCAAATGCAAAAACTAATGAGAATATGAATAATCTGAGTTTGCCTAATTGCTGGTAAGAATATTAAGTTGATTCAACCTTTATAAAGGGTAATTTGGATATCAGAACTTTTCATATGTTGGCAAGTAATTTTACTTTTAGGGGTTTCTCGGGGGAAATAATCAAAGAGGACAAAAAGCATGTACTGCAATACAAGAGTCTCCACCCTTATGAGACATGTAATAGCAGTGGTTTGCATGGTATCTGACAGACTAATATGAGTCTCCCATATACACAGTTACACCGATCAAGAACAGGTGTTTGGAAGCCCAGCCATCGCAGGCTCAGGTCTTGATTCTGCCTTTTGCTTGGTGACCTTGAGCCAACATATAAAGAAGTAAAGAAGAGCTGTTATAATGCAAGAGCTCCTTTTGAACTCCAGATAACTATTTATTCAGAATTCTATGGAAGCATAACCTTGAGAATATTAGCAAAAGAAAAAAACCTAAGTTTGGTTTGACTTGTAGAAACCATTTTATTTCTTCAGTAGCTTTTAGCTACTTAAGATTTCTGAAATGAGTTGGTGGCAAACACATGGGTCAGAGCAACTAAAAACTAAAATTCAGAGAGCTCCTTAAAAATGAAGTCTGATTAAAACAAACCAAAAAAATTCCAAGCTAAGTTAAAAAAAAATGTATTTGAAAGGTTCCCCCAAGAGCACATGTGTACTGCAGGGTTGTTGGAAAATGCAAGAGAAAAAGAAAAGAAAGTCACCTTGTACCCAAATGATGACACACTGAGGAAGAAGCTTAGTTGACTAAATAAAGAATTAAAGCAGAATAAAATGAATTATAATAATTAAAAATGTGGGGCTCACTTTAAAGAACATTTCAAAACACCCCCTAAGACTCACAAGACGATCACAGGCACACGTCAAAAAGACAATCTAAAACAACCCTGCCCCCCTCCGGTAATCACCACACTGCAGCCTGTGTCTATGCGCCTTTTTTCCTTAACCCCTTCCCCTTTCTCACTCCGCCCCACAATAGGCTGTCAGCCTGTTTTCCGTGCCTGTGAGTCTGTCTCTGTTCTGCTTGTTTATTTTGTTCAGCTAGATCCCACATATAAGTGGAGTCATATGGCCCTTGTCTTTCTCTGGCTGGCTCATTTCACTTAGCGTAATGCTCTCCAGGATGGAAGGAGAGTTGACTCGGGGTGGTGAACACACAATAAAATATGCAGATGATGTGTTGTAGAAGCGTACACCTGAAATCTGTATAATTTTATTAACCAATGCCACCCTAATAAATTCAATAAAAATAAAATAAAAGTCAATAAAACACTGTTATAACACATCACAAAATAACTGCATTTGATTCCTGGAAGGAAAGTAAAAAATGGTAACAGAAGAATCAGAAAGGAAACAGTGTATAACACTGTTTGTATACGAACGATTTCATTTATTCAAGCTGGGAGATGGGATCAGGGCTGGAAGAACGAGAGGATGGACAACAGAGTTAAAGAATGGCCGCATGGCAAACCCTTTCCCCAGTTTGCCATCCTGGTTGTTCTCTTTCTCTCTCTCTCTCGCTCGCGCGCGTCCTTTCTTTCTGTTTCTCTCTCTAGAAAAAATATGGCAAAATGTCTCTATAATTCCGTAAAATGTTATTGAGTATAAAACCCAATTAATTGGCTAACAAATGGCTGGGTGAGCTCTGCTGTTCTGGCTGAAGAGAGAGCAAACTGATTGAATAACAGCCTCGATTTCCATGGAGTGCTCACGGGAGTGATGATCGCCGTTCACGTTTTCTGCGATGGACCGAACGGGGAGCTATGGTCATCAATTCTAACGTGAAGGACATGGAGGATTTAGGTTAAAGAGAAAGATGACTTGGCTGATAGTGAAGGCTGTAAAATAACGAAATGGCTCCCCAGGGAAGATGGCAGATTTCATCCCTTTCTGGAGAGGAAGTGTAAAGAACAGGCTCATCTGTCAGGGTGACGAAGGCAGGGCTAACCAGGCCCACCGAGGGTGTCAGCGACAGTCTGTACTTTCTGGTTCACTGACAGCAGCCTCTACCTTCAATTCTCAGCAACTGGAGCAAACGCCTAAATCCTTCGCAGCCTCGTCACACCTTGGCTAATTTGGCTTGTAATGGATTTTAGCTTAATAAAACACACAATAACTTGAGAAGCTGCTAAATGTAATTAAATAACTAAAGAGTTGTCATACAGCCTTTAAACATTAAAGTATTCCAAGGCATGCTTAATGGCAACAAGCTCTAGGCAAATATATATTCCTGTCAGGTAATTACTAACAAAACCATTAAAGGCTATCCTCAGAGCACTGGGATGCAACATTACACGTTGGCTCTCATTTTCACGCTCAGAGTTCGCATTAGTGAAGGCATTTGTGGTGGTGTAACACTGTAATGATGATAATGAGTAATTATTTCTAGAGCAATTATTTTTAAGTGATGAAGATGTGTTGTATCACTGGGACACATTTGATTCGATATTTTCTTTCTCAGTAGCCTCTTTGTCTTCCCCAACTTCCTATCCCCCACTTGACTGTCTTTTCCTGGCAGGAAAATAACAGACCAATAATTACCAAATGTATGCGCTGTGTGAGAGAAATACTGTGCAACAAGCTAATGTCTGCTAATTTGGGTATTAAAGAGAATATAAGAATTTCAAGTTGGATAATATATAAATTTAAAAACTTAAAATTTGCAAGGTTATCATGACTTGGTCAATGACTTTGTAATTATAATATAACTGAATAACAATACAGAAGTGGACCAATATTAATCTACCCACAGAGGGCTTATATTCTGCATGGGGCCTGCTAAACCCTGGAGGGTATATTTCATAAAATTATTAAGATAAGAGTGGTGGGCCTTAAGAACCTTAAAATCAAAGCCAAGATACAACATAAACTGATCTAAGAAGCTATTAGCATTGTAAACACATTCTCATCATTGACCCGTATATGGCCCTCTTTTATTAATTATTTAGTTATCTTTGATAATGTAGTAACCTTTGGGCTCACCACCCATTATGGAAGCTAAGAAACTGTGACAAAGCCCTCATCGCTTTACATGGCTTCCTCCAAGCACCCTGTCCTTCCCAACTCCAGGCACCTGTCACTGTGCATCAGCAATTTGCAACCTTTTTCACCTCATGGCAAACATAAAATAATTACTACAATTCTGTAAAAATAAAAAAAATAGATATAAATATATATCTATTTTTTTTGCCAATCTGACCAAAAAAAAAAAAAAAAAGGATAATTTTGATTCTTTCACCCTAGACAGCTATTGTTCTGTTGGCTGTTGTCATTTTTTTATTTGAAAATCTACAGAAAAAAGGTCAGTACCTTGACTAATAGTCAGATATTTCATGTTTTAAAAAGTCTTGCAGCACACTGGTCAAAAATCACTGCTCTGTTACATATATTCTTCCCCCATTAACATCTAAGTTTTGAGTGTCACGTTTCGGATGTCTTATCTGTCTTTGTGTCAACCTAGCACGGTGTTGATACCTAATATGCATTTGCCACCACCACATATTATCCCGTGTTAATCGTGATGGGAAAGAGCAAAAGAGGTCAGAGTAGCAATCTTAATAAGAGCAATTACTCTTTACAAACAAGGTGCTATGCGCCGTGCTATGTGCCAAGCTATGTGCCAAGCACTGTATTAAATGCGTTACAAATATTCCTTCATTTAGTTCTCTCTCCATCCCCACCACGGAACCCTGCAAGGTAGGTACTAAGAAGCCCTGAGCTACTGAGGAGAGGGCTGAGGCTCAGCAGGGTGGAGCACAGCTGGTCAGTGATAGGGGAAGGCCCTGACGCAAGGCAGTCAGATTCCACGCCCACGCTCTTGACACGGCTCTACCGCTGCTCCGGGGGCCACACTATGCAACGATCTAATATGCACAGATGCCTCCTTGTATCTGGAGGCCTGAAGAAGCTCCGGCCTTTATCCTAGAGTTTTCAGTAGTTTTCCTTAGTTGTCAGCTTGTTACAATGGCAAAAATATAACGTCCTGATTACTGTCCCTTTTATGGCTAGTGGGAACAATCCAATGCGGAATTAATATCTTCCTCCAAGTACTGATGGCCATTGAGCCTTGTGTTGCCGTTTATGCTGCCCATAAGGGTGCAGAGAATGAGCAGCGTCTGAGTGAAACAGCTTGAGCATTTCATCACAGGGTGATTGTGATTTGAGTCATTAACCTATTCACTGGTTTGGTTTCCAAAGGGAAGACTGCTTTATTTGTTTCCTCCAGAATAACATTTTACCAAATGTTAACAAAAAATCTGGGGAGGTGATTTCCATAGGTTGGGTGATTTTTTTATCTCCTTTTCTTTTCTCCCCATGGGGAATAAGGCTGAAAATACCCCAGTGAAAGAAAACTATTTTATTTGTTCTACAAAATAAATATTTTCTCCAGTTTATTCTGGGATCTTTCCCAACAGTCTGGTAGACAAAGACATCTTTTCAGTGGCCTGAAAGTTAGAGGCCTAAGGTTCAGGACTCCTGACTTTCCCTCCCAGGATGAGAGTACTGATGCTTCAGTTAAAGCCAAGAATCTCAAAGAAAGAATGATGTCTGTAAATGCTTGACATAAAACCATGTGTTACTTGGGTAATTACTTCCTGGATTATGAAGTGAGAGCTGAGCTTCTTTAATCCAGCAGGAAAGCCTGTGTGCTCACTCCTAATGAAACCGGGAATATTTGAGTACTGCCTCTGACTGTGCTGTGTAGGGCAATGCTGTATATACAGACGCATTCATGAGCCTGTGCGCGGCATGTCCTCAGAGGGTTTCAGCGCTTCTTCCCTTTGCAGATGAGGCCCGATTCAGCGTGGACCCCTCTGTACTCACTCTCTGGGCCTGCGATGTAAGACCCACCTCTTTATTGGGAGTACAGTTGCTGTCTCCCCTGGAGTCTCTGACCTTTCACCTTTTCCACACTGGTCCTTTTGCACCTTGGGTTTCAGGGCTGTGACACCCACTATCATTTGGTTGAAATCAATGGACCTGAGGATGACTAGAGATCCATCTAGCTGGCAGTATAGGAGGCCCACTGACTATTGAAATGTGATGAGCCAGCAACATTTAAGAAAAAGGAGGTGGGCAGATTTTCTTTTCCTCTTTGCATGTTTTTATCTTAAAAAAAAAAAGAAAAAGTCAAGCAACACATGGCAACAGACAGTCCCAGGTTATTTCCCAGGGCTACCAAACACAGGCCAATTCCAGTTCTGAGGCTAGAGAACGGTGAAATTATGATTGTACTATTTTTGATTTGGATTGGACATATTTCCTCATGTGAGCAGACAATGATGATGCCGAGACACCAAAAGAATCTGGCAACAGCAACACCAAACCTTTGAGGAGGAGTCAGGAGTTTGGGATCTTCTCTGTCCTTTGCTATTAACTGTCTGCATGATGTTAGGTACAACCTTTTCCCTTTCTGAACACTCCCTTTTTCTCCTTTAAAACAGGAGATGAACTTGATGATGTCAGAAATTCCTTCCAAATGCATTTATTCTAATCTAAATAATATTATAGGAAAAACGATGGGCAAACATTTTCTCTAAAAAAATGCTGACAGCTCTTTAAGGAGGATGTATTCTATAAAACCATATTATAGGCATCTTTCCCCGCAGAGGGGGAGTACATAATGATGATTTTTCCTGCTTAGAGGAACTGAAAAATTCTGGAGAGCAAGGTCTCATACTCTGGCCAGGAGGACTGATCGTCTTAATAAAATCTGTTCTCTGCTTGACAAAATACATTCACTCAAAATCTCTATGAAAATGAATTAAACCAATTAGGAAATCCAAGTTAAAAAGTGATACATTAATGTTTGATAGACGACATTTCAGTAGGGAATGGCTCCTCAGTTATTCACTTGCCTAATATCCTGTGGTAAAGCTTTAGGAGTAGAAGAGGGAGACAAAATTAATAAACGCTGCCTGTCCAAATTCATTACAGGCTAACATTATCCTTTGCCATTTTCCCAATGACAGAACATACATAGCAGGAGGTGGCTGAATTGCCTTCTGCTTCCTGCTGAATCTTTCTTTAAGAATGTGAACCTTTAATCAGAAGTGACATGTTTCTGATCTAATGTTACATACGGGAGGTATATAGACATATGAAATTAAGGGCTCCCCCCTCACACCAAATGACGAACAGTTATTTTTAGATGGGTCAGCTACTACTGAAAGAGGAAGAAAGTCATTCCATGTATAAGAGAGGTCCTAATAAAATCAACAGCAGTACATCTCCTAGGCCATTTATTTAACCAGTGAGACGATCAATTACAACAGTACAACTCTGAGATTATAAATTGTACCACAGATAGTTTTGTCTGTTTGTCACTAAAGTATTACATAGATTATAAATAGTAGTCCTGCATTGTATTGTAACAACACTTACTGTACCTTATCTCAAAACCTATATTAAGTAAAGAATTATACCCCAAATATGTCCTACAATGTTTAAAGTCTGATGGTGAGAAGGGATATATTGACATGGCAAAAATATTTATGATACATTCATTGTAAAATTTAAAAATCACAAAATAGTATGTATATTAAGTGAATTTGTTTTATATGAAAAACTACCTATATGCTTTTTTATTGTTTTACTAGAAAAAATATCTGGAAGAGTATAAAGCAAGGTACAGGTTAGTGATTACTTCTGAGTGGCAGAATGAAGGGTAATTTTATTCATAAGTTATCTGAATTTTCTAAATTTCAATATTAAATATGTATCACCTCGTAATAGAATAGGAGCTTTGTTTTAATTGTTTGTTGAAGAGTTTTTAATAATGTGATAAAATGTTTATGATATAATGTTAATGACTTGGCATAAATAATATGCAGTCCATTTGGGATCAGATTATAAGTTTTAATAAAAATATACTTGTTATGCTCATAAAAGATGCCAAAGTTGATAATGCCAGACATGATTTTGTTTTTGCTTTCCTAATCAAGATTTTTTTCAGACATAAATGCAATTGCTAAAGCACTGAAATATCATGTAATATATTGCTGTATGCATAACAAGGTGGAAGTCCTAAAAATATTTATGCCATGCATTAGCAAAATCATAAGAATATGGGATTTTTGTTGCTAGAATAAAATTTAGAAGTCATTTAAATGAGTAAAACCACTAATTTTAAGACTAGAATAGAATATAGGTCTCCTGATTCTCTGTCCAATGCAATTATTTATTAGTTTTTTTGAAATCCAATAAATAGCTCCTTTTTAAAGTCAATAATGGTCTAAATTATAGGTATGTAACATTCTTTATGATGTCATATGAATACGAAAATTGAACCTAATTTTTTACCTGCTAGTACTTTTGCTGAGTTCATTGACAAAAATTCCTATATTTTTCTTTCATTTTTCCTTGAAGTGTTCTGAAAATCATTTGATTGGGCCGATTTCATTTTAAGATAAAATAACAACTTATCTGTTTGAAACACTTGCTTTCTAAATTACTAGGAATTTCTCAGTCTAGTCAACTTAAAAGTCCTTTGTCACCAATTCTACAGCTGGGATACTCTCAAGAAAATATTCTTCCCCGACTCCTGTATATCCTAAAAGAAATTTCTAAATAGAATCATAAAAGACAGGAAGTATTTGATTTTATGATCAAATTGGTACAAATGAGCTATTAACCAGCCAAGAGTGAAGGTGAAAGTCTATATTCAAAAATTTCATTATCCTTTAACCACAAACTATAAATTTAAGTTTGAAAAAAGCATTACTCATAACTTGTCAGAATTATTTCTGTATCCTGCAGATCTTTAAATCAGCTGAGAAAACAGATGGGTGAGAAGACATGACGAGAATAAAAGGAAAGGCTTGGTTTAGGAGAAGGCACACAGCGCTTGGTCCCTGGAGACGACCGCGCGCACGCTGCCAACGACGCACGGGGCCAGGGCTACAGGCAGCTTTAAAGGCTGCCCGGACCGCCCGGTTCCCAAGCCAGGCTTCTCATCCTTGCTCAGGGTCTCCCGCTGCCAAGTGCAGTGGCTGGAGCAAGCGGGCTCCCCTCCAAGTTTGTTCTCAACACTGCTCAAACCTCCTTCCGGTTGTGTGTAGCAGTTCCCTTGTTTTACTCTGGACACACCTGCCTAAACCTTTACCATTCTCGTCAGTTCGCTTGCTCACTCCCACTCTTCTCGTTCTAGAAAACAAATGGAGGGTCTTACTTCACAGAACCATGAAAAAAATAGCAGGGATAAAATCCTATAATACGAACTACTACCTTGCTATTTAAAGCTTTCCGTGTCCCATTCTTCTATGTATTTATCAGATATCCCCAGCATTCATTCATTTATTAAATAGTGACACTGAACACTTACTATCCACTATTTACTGTGCTACTCTAAATATATAATTTCATTTTCTAGCCTGATGTTTGCTTGTAAATTATTTTACATCCATTGATCATGGATTCAGAGGATGACCAGGCTGTAAAAAAATTGATAGTATCTAACTCATTCCCTCCTTTTACAAGGAGGGGAACCCAAAAACCATAATTTATTTACAGAAGATTACATGTTTAAATTTCAGTCACCTTCAAAGCACTCTCCATTTGATACAATACACTTATTGAGACATTTTTTCTGTTCAAAACAGGTTTTGAACTCAATTTTGGTGACTTTTTAGTGCTGCTGCCAGTATTTGGTTCCCTTTGAGGGCTTTTCTCATTCAGGGAAACAATAAAAGTCACTCAGGTGAGACTGGGTGAAGAGGGAGGGTAGGGCATGGGGGTCATGGCGTTTTTGGTCAAAAACTGCTGAACACTCAGTGCAGTGTGGACAGGCGTGCTCATAAATCACCAATCATGAAATGGGCAAATGCGCTGAAAGAGCCTTTAAAAAAAAAATTCACTGAAGCCAAACGCAGCCTCTCACCACAACACTTGCTGGTAAACTGATACAGAATGTACGCCTACTGAGGGAAGCCTGTATTACAAGGGGCTCGCCCTCCAGAAGATAATCCTGGGTTGATTTGGGTCCCCCCTTAAATGTGAGGACTTTAAAACATGAAAAAGATTCTTAAGGTTCAACAAGAAGTCAGTGACAAAGTCCAAACTAAAACCCGAGTTCCATTATCATTATATAGTGTTAAGAAAGTTGGCTCATTGCCCAGTCCTGCTCATGTATTTCACGGCATTGTGTTAGAACTCGGACCCTGGTACCTCTGAAACGGTTATCAACTTGAAGAGCAATGAACTAACTGAGAGGAAGCTGCTAATAGGTTTTTTGGTGATGGGGAAACAAAAATCCAATCAGAACAAAAACTGTTAAAACCTAGCTTGTAAAAATAACACCTAAAATATTTCCCATACTTTTAAATCTCAATCTTTACTTTCTGAACTCCCCAAGGCCACTGCACCTTAATGCAAGTGAACGAGGAGCTGGGCATGATCCTGAAAACTCTTGCTATTGGAACACAATGTATCAGCATACTAGATTCAGCTCCCGCTGAGACAGTCAGAGGTGACGCACAGCCTTGCAGGAGGACAGTTTCACAAGGAGGTGATCAAGGTGTTAACGGAAGAGCTGTCAACACGCCTTCCTGGGCTATAGCCTAGCCTGGGGGTCTGTGTTCACGGTTCCCACCCACTGACATCTTCAGGCGCATCTGTTGAAGGTAGGCATTGTGTACAGATGACTCTACCTCCAAGAGAGCAGAAGTAGCATTCCTTGGCTGCGGACTTTTAGTCTTCGGGGATATTTTCAACACGATGTAATAGAATCAGAGAGTCCTAGGGCTCTAAAACACACTCTTTTTTTCTTTTCCAAATTTTATCATAAGAATTTTCAAACATACAGACAAGTTAAAGAATAATACAACAAACACCTACAAATCCACAATAAAATTCAACAAGCATTAGTATTTTAATACTACTTTCTATATCTTTATTGTGTTTTAATACCTGAAAATTTCACTGGAGAGAAACCCTACAAAGAAGCTCACTCGCATCCTCTGAATGACCTCCGCTCCCACCGCCTACTCCCATCAGTCTTTGTGGATCTCAACAGGAGGGAAGGCTAAGCCTTTCGCTTTGCCTTGAACTCATCCATCCATTCATGACATTCATCTCAGAGACCTTGTTCTACCTGATGGCTTGGATAGTGCCTTGATATTTAAAGCCTTTCCTAACCCAGCCTTCTCTGTCTAGGCCTTCACACATGCCTTTCAATTCAGACCGATGAACTTGGCCACTAACAAATTCTTTACAATGATCTTGCCTGTGCCCCAGAATTCTACGCAGCAAAAAAATCATCCCTTGGGAAACTGGGACAGGTGTGAAGCTGAGACCTAAAGCTGCATCTCCCATAGAAGACTCAGGCCTGTTGTTCTTTAGGGCCTTATTTTATCAGTCAAGAAAAAAGTGTGAACCTATGGACTTCATGAAAGCTGTTTCCAACTATCTTTTCTTTATCTCCTTTATCCCCACTCTGCGGGCTCTCAGGTGATTTCTACTATTTTATTCCCATCTTGCCAGTATCTAAGGAGCAGGGCAGAATGGAGATGGAGAGCGTCTTTGTGTTCAAATACAATACTATGCTTTCCTGTGCATAACTGTGAAACTTTGTACACAAGTTCCTCAGTTTTTTCTTGTTAGATGGATAAAATAATAGTGCCTACTTTGTAGGGTTCAAGTCAATATTAAATAAGATAATGTAAGTTCTGGCATGGTAACAAGTAAATGCTAAGCCCTTTAATAAGTATTAGCTACTGAGTGTAATATTATTATTAGTTTAAGTGTGTCAATGCAGCAGCCACTACGGAGCAGAGACACAAGATCAATTTCTAACGACTATCAGCAACAGAGAATGACCGGGCTGGGAGGTGGGTAAACAGGAAGACAGGATGAGTAGAACTGAATTAAGGATGGTGATGGCAATTTTAATTGAGTCCCTTTTATTTACCACAAATGAATCGCCTTGACTTGTGAAAGAAATATGTGGTCTCCATTACATTTCCTGCCATGAAACGAACTGTGCTACTTATCAGTAAAAACTAGAATGAGACAATTGTAAATATCCTGAAAAACCTTATCAATTTCAAATTCAGAATTAATAATACAACTGATAAAACAATTACAATTCAGAGCCTTCTCTGTCCAGAAGGCTTGATTTTATGCATGTCAGGTGTGTTCAGGAACCTGCGTGTTTTGTCAACAGCCCCTGTTGGAAGTGGGGGTGGGAGCGTGATGATTTCCTATTGTTGTGAGTCTGAGTTACAGCTATTATGTCCAGGGCATCTTAATGATAAGAATAAAATCATTAGTTTTATCTGATTATGGGCTTACCAATATAAATAATACATATTTATCATCTACATTGGTTCTCTCTTTTCCCTCAATTCCAAAGACATGGTGACTGTTGATTTCCCATGCATTCAACTTCATATCTGTGCCTTTAGAATTTAAGGACAACCTTTACTGTGTTTATTGAGGGTGTGGGTCAGAACTAAAATGGGACATTTATAAATTTCCAAGTCATCTCTCTACCTTCAGTGGCTAACACAGGATACAAACAACTCCCTCTGCCTCACCTTCTCCCTCCCAACCTCCTGTGACAGTCACAGGTCATTTTCTCTACACATAGGATACATAAAAAAGTAGGCTTAAAAAGGCTCTAAGACAATGCACCCATTAGGCATGCTGAATACAGTAGACAATGAAAATGAGATATTCCGGGTAAGAAAAATGTTTGAGTGAGGGTCATCCCAGTGTATTGGTTAAGAGCTCTGGCTCTGAACTTGGAAGTGTTCAGATCTCATCCTCACAGCTTACTTTTTTTGTGATCTTAGGCAAGTTGTACGTGCCTCAGTTTCTTCATCTGAAAATAAAGATGATAACAGTATCTAACTTATAAGGTTGTTGTAAGGACTAACTAAACTACAGGGTGGAATAAAAGTAGGTTTACAGTTGTGAGTACCTGAAACACAGAATTTCTTTGTTATTATTTATTAATTATTGTGTTATTTTCTATACAATGTAAACCTGCTTTTGCCCCACCCTGAGCATTAATGTATGAAAAGTATTTAGCTGACTTCTAACAAGTGTTCACTAAATAATACTACTGTTATAATCCTCATTATTATGGTAAAGTCACTACATATTTATGTAAAACAATAGATTAGAGGCAATGAAACATTTTGGAATTTGTAGTTTCTTCCCCCATCCTGCAGAGGCATTCTTTATATTATAATGTTTTCAGAGTAGGATGTCTTTTCTCTTCATTTTTAAAAGAAACTATTGATTTCTTTAAATACAAAACAAACTTGCAAGGAAGAAACTGTCTTATTTTGCAACTGATGCTCATCCAGAAAGCAGAACCTCACCACTTTTTTCTGACTTACAGGCGCATTTTATAGTGTAAATTCATTCACACTAAAGCCAAGATCAGGGCTTCGCTGGAAAGCCTACTGCTCCGCGGAGGGCGAGAACACATCGGAACAACTAGACCCGGTTCATGCGGCCGAGGAGCCACTGACGAAAGCACATCTGCCCCATTCAAACAAGTCTCAGGCATTTGTCCTTTTCTTCCCTTCTAAGGAACCCTTGTGTGTCAGCTACCCTGGCATGATTTATCTCTACGCCCAAAAGACAGCAGCTTTAGGATCGAAGCTGATACAACTCCTGGAAAGGACAGTCTTAACCGGGGCTCCATTCCTCTGGAAGCCGCCCTTGGAGCTATCAAATGCCTGCTGGGCTGGAGGTGGAACTGCTTATCAGGACACTTGGAGGGGTGGGCAGGAAAACAACACAATAGTTTCCCCTCCAGTCAAAAGCAAGAACTGTTTTGTTTGGGGAAAGTTCAAGTTTGAAATGGATGCAACAGACCTGAGGCCATAGAGGACAGTCCCATCGGGATGCAGGCGGATCATACGATTCTTGACGGTCACTCCGTGCACAAAAGACTTCTTATCGTTCAGGAAGTAGGTATCAGGCACCCAGAGTTGGTCTGCTACTCTATTGTCCAGAGTTAAGTTTAAAGGTATTACATTATACGACAGCCTCTTATCTCTCCAGGCTTGTTGAAAATACATTGTCAACGTATAATCCTGTGAAAGGGAGAAGAAAAAATGGTTATTTTGTACCCAAATATTTATATATTCATAAGAAAAGAAAACCTATACAGCCACACACTATAAACATGCAGTATTCACATATAGGCAAATATTAATTTACTAAACCCCTTCTTAATGAGCACCCACAGTACGTCAGGCACCCTGGGAGGGGCTGTAAATACAGAAGTAGAGAGAGTATAACCTCATGAAATCTATTATATGTTATCCAGGAAGAAAAGTGGTAAGACATAATAAATAATTACTGTATAATTAATTTGTCTTTCCCAAAATGGGGTACATAGTATTGTTTTAGGGGAGACAATACAATTGTAAAAAGTGGTTACTTTACTGTCAATGAAAATCCCAATAGTGTCATGAAGGTGAGTTTCCCAGGGGAGGTAACATTTACACTGAAACTTAGGCAGCGTCCCAGATATAAACAACATTTTCTCAATCAGTATTTTGTGAGAATTTTACCCCCCGGATTATGAATCAGCAGACTGCGCTCTTCACTCTTGAGAAACAGAGAGTTCTTATCAAGGGAACGCTGGCCTTGGAGTCCCAGCGCCAGCACTTCTCAAGGGTGTCTAGAATGTATGTAAATTTATGCAATTTCTTTTCACTTCAATTCCATTAACTATAAATGGGGCTTTTAGTACATGCCCGATCTAACCAGATGACTATTATCACAACTAAATGTATGACTCAAATGCAGTTTGTAAAATACAAAAACCATATATTATGAATAAAGCAGTTACATATATATTGTGACATGTTTTATCCATTAAAAGCCTATGGGTCCAATGTAATCACTCTCTCACCCTTACTTGGATGACTATATGAAGGGCCAAATATTCAGTTGAAAGGATAATTACCATTCTACTTTAAAATCAGTTCATAATGCCCTCCTTGAGGGCTCACAAACAACCAAGAATCATGTATTAGTCCTCTCTGCAACCTAAGAGTCTGGTGCAGTCCTAAGGAGCAAATAGTGAACGAATGAATGGATGTCAAATAAAGTATGCCTCTTACACTTTTGCACATACCTGCACAGTTTTCTGAATAAAATATACACTTCAATTGCCACGAAATCCCTGAGTTTTTCCAGCTCTTTTTGAGATTGATACATCCTAATTTGGTTATATAATTGTAAAATACGACTTGTAACATAGCTCCTTAAAAACTCTGAATGGTTTCTATAGGAAAAGTATAATCTCTCTGCTGCAAAAATTTTAATATTTTCCCTGGCTTCACAAATATACACATTTTGGTCTCATTCAGAATTCTGCCTTACCTTACTTCTGAATGAGCAGCTTTAGACTCAAACTTCTACTCTAACAAAAGATACATGAAAACATTAATGTATAGCAAATAATTGTAGGTAAAATTTACTTTAGTGGGTCATTTAGTCAGTACTCCGGACTGTTTTGCAACACTCTGCCTTAGTAAAGAATTAATCTGAGGATCTCTAGAGTATCATCTTGATTTATAATAAAGCATCTTTGAAGACTTGTGAATTATAAAACTAAAAATAAGAAACCAGAAACATTTTTTTGCATGTTTTGTTGCAAAGAGCCTAAAAAGTAGGACAAAAATAAAATAAGCAATTTATATTGTGCTTGAGAGAATACATTTAGTGATTTCAAATTCTTAAAGATAAAATGAAAAATTTACTTATTATTTCTACTAGAAGATAATGTTACTTAAACTTCTTTGATAATAAGTTATATTAAGATACAGGGGACATAACATTGTTTGGGGGCTACTGGAGTTTATCAGTCAGCAGTGTTTGCACACAGGAAATTGTATTCTCTTTTGGGCTAAATAAATGGTAATGTTGTGAGATCCTGTGTCACATGCTAACTCCTGTTATTTGTCAGCAAGGCGAAGCCTGCTAAGAAATGCTCCCAGACAAACTCTGGTAATTCTGCTAACTGTCACATCAATTTCCATTTCATATTTTTAAGTGACACATCAGGGCAATGTCAAGAATGGAAGAAACTCCTGAGTCTAAATAAATGTTATTGGAATTAAAAAGAGTGGTTCTGTGTTTCACTCTTTTTCCTAGGCCTGCACCTACCTAAGATAAATCCTTTGAATTTTCATAGAGAAAGCATATCCTTCACATTTAACAACCCCACGTTATGAAAGTTATCTCACAGTTGGTTTATTCAAAATGAGAAAATAAATACACATAAACCTCTCCTGGATGCTCCACAATCCATGACATCACTGAGCAAGGTGGACTATGATAATCACCATTAAAACGAATTGACTTCAGCCCTGGCTGCTGTGGCTCAGTGGATTGAGCATTGGCCTGTGAGCCAAGTGTCGCTGGTTCGATTCCCAGTCAGGGCACATGACTAGGTTGCACGTCAGGTCCCCAGTTGGGGGCGCGAGTGAGAGGCAACCACACAGTAATGTTTCTCTCCCTCTCTTTCTCCTTTCCCCTCTCTCTAATAAAATAAAATAAAGAAATAAACAAATAAATAAGTTATATTAACAACAACAACAAAAAAAAACCAATTGACTTCAACTCTGAACAAGATGGAATGAAATGCACTACAGACTGTCTCTCCCACTAATTACAACTAAGCATCCTAAAGAGAATTAAAAAAACAAAAAACAAAAAATAATCACCACCTAAGGACTACGTAAAGTAAAAAGCAGTAGCAGATTGGGGAGGAAATCAAAATGTAAAGAAGGATAATTTCAACGGGAATTTCTTATTTGTTTTATTTTCTCCTCCCTCATGCATCTCCTTAAAGTATCACACAGATGCACTCAGATGCACATCCCACGCCCCCCACACACATATACACACACAGCCCAAAGCATAAATAAATGGAGTTATACAATGTTCCTGGTTTAAAAAGTGGGTATTTTTAAGATGTGAATTCTCTCCAATTTGTCTATAAATAAAATTCCATCATCATCAACATCCAAGCAGAAATTTTTGTAGATATGCACAAGCTGATTCTAAAAAATCTATATGGGAATCAAATGCACAACATAGCAAAACAATTTTAAAAAGGGAGAACAAAGTTAGGGGATTCACACTACTGGGTTTTAAGACATTGCTAAGCTATACTAAGATAATGTGGTAGTGTGGTATTGACAGAAAAATAGGTCAAAAAAATGGCAGACTCGAAATATAAACCCACACAAATGAGCTCAACAGCTTCTGACAGACAAATGCAATATTGGAGAAAGCATAATCTTTAGAACTTATCTGGATAAACTGGAACATCCATATCTAAATAAATCAGTAAACAAATAAGTAAGTAAATAAATAAGAACCTCAACCTTATATAAAAATTAACTCAAAATTAACTCAGAGACTTAGATGTAAAATGTAAAACTAAAACACTCCGAGCAGAAAATGGGCGAAATCCTCTGTGACCTTGGGTTAGGCAAAAATTTCTTAGACAGAAACTCAAAAGCACAAACAATAAAACAAAATGTATAATCTGAATCTCAACAAAATTTAAAACTTTTGTTACAGGAAAGACATTATTCATAGAGTAGAAAGACAAACCACAGACTGGTAGAAAATGCACAAAAATCATGTATCTAACAAAGGACAGTGTCACGTATCTGACAAAGGACAGTATTCAGAATACATAAATGTATAAAGAATTCTCAAAACCCAACAAACAACCCCATAAAAATAGGCAAAAGATGTGAACAGACACTTAATAATTCAAGATATACAGACGGCAAATAAGCACTGGATATGAGGTTAAACACTGAAGTGAGGTCCTTTGTGCACCCATTAGAAAAGCTAAAAGAAAAGCATTGAAAACCAAAACCACTGACAATTGCAAGAGCAGGTGAAGATGCAAAACAACTGAAACCCTTACATACTGCAGGTGAGAAAACAAACTACCAGCCACTTGGAAAACAGTTTGATGGTTTCTTATAAAGTTAACACGCAGTTGACATAGGAGCTAGTGATCTTACTCCCGTGTGCAAAGGTTTACAGCAGCTCTACATTAACTGCCAACACTGGAAGTCATATGGAAGAATGTTCTTCAGCAGATGAAGAGATAAACAAACTGTGGTACATCCGTGAATCAGAATACTACTCACCAATAACGAAGAACAAAGTATAGATAGATGCAATATCATCAGTGGGTTTCAAACACAGAAAGGTAAATAAGAGAAGCCAGATTCAAAATGCTACATATAAAATATGGTTCCATCTACACAACATTCTGTAAAAGAGAAAACTACCTGGACAGAGCACAAATGAGTGGTTTCCTGGAATTTGAGATGGGGGAGGGGTTGACAACAAAGGGCCCGCATGAGGGAATACTTTTGGGTAACAGAACGGCTCTGCATTTTAATTGCAGTGGTAGTTCATGACTTTAGGCTTTTGTCAAAACTTACGGAACTGTATACGAAAGTGAGTGCATTTTTCTGAGTGTAAATAAACAAACAAAATTGAAACCTGCTTTTAAAAACATGTAGTCTCCAGACAAACTCAGTTCAGGTCCTAGTGCTTTCATGCTCTTGGGTTGTGACTTTGGGTGAATCCTCGCAAGTCTGTGCCCCTATTTCAAACTCAAAACAAACAAAACAAAAACAAAACAACTATGTCTAATTAACTTAGGAATCAGGGTAAACAATTGCTTTGTTACCTAGTAAGAAAAGAATAGAATGATGCTACAGAATAGGTCTCCCCCATTCATACCAGGGGACATACGGCCATCAGGATAGGCTGAGAAGGCGACCATGATATGGTTATAGGCTCACAATTCTCCAGCTGTACAATGAAGCAGTTGGACTAGGTAGTTTTACAGTACATTTCTAGGAATAAAATAATTTCATTCCAGTAAATGCCTTGCTGGCTTTGTGTTTAAACGTATATTGTCATTTCAAAATCTTTTAAATATCTACAATACTTTTTTTTTTGGTAAGTATGCCAATATTGTGCATACTTTCTGGTAAATTGTAGAAACTACTACTGTCTGTTAAATGGTATAAACATCCTTGTGAACACTGGGGAATACGCACAGAGGTCTCCAAACTGTGCATACCCTTTGCTCTGACATTTACATTCCTAGGCATATTTGTAGAAAATAATTAAGCAGTACATTTTGAGAGCTCTGTCTCCAAATATTAACACAAATCTCTTACTCTCTCTGTCTGCAACACTGACAATCTAGTTTAAGACAACATTATTCATGAGAGATTATCCTGCTGTTTGCGCTTCTAACCCCTCCCTTCCACACGGCAGGAGAAACGTTACGCAGATCACACCTCCTTTGGTTAATATCATGCAAAGGCTATTTATCACTCTTAGAATAAAACACAGCCCTACTATTTTGACCTTTAAAGTCCTGCATGACCTGGATTCCACACACCTCTTTGATCTGACTTCCTACAAGCACTTCTCTTCCCTCACCTCAGCTTGCTGAGCCCATCCATACCACACTTTTCTCGGTTTTACAAATACTCCAGGCGCCTTTAGCCTTACCAACTTTGTCTTAATAACTGACAGTCTGGAAAAGCTATGACCCTAAGTATGGTTGGCTCTTCCTGGGGACGCAGAGCTTAACTCAGTGGTCAAACCAACTCAGTGGGCCCGTCCCTGACCATCCCTCTCCATCCCCAACAGGCCCTATCACCATCCCCATTTCTATTATGTTTATAGTACTGCCTATTTTTCTCAACTACTTATATTCATTTATTGATTTACTTTTAATTTTTTTTATCTCTCGCAACTAGAAGGTAAGTGCCATAAAAATATGAAGCTTTCTCAAACTTGCTCATCACTGTGTCCTTGTGCCCCGAAGAGAGCTTAGCACATAAGGGCAATGAAAATCTTTCTACTGAAACATGTGAGAGAATGAATGAAAGATAATAATAGGCACTTATCACCCCCAAATATTTATTACTGTATTAGCAAAAAAGTAAAATACAATTAGTAAAGACCATCAGCATGAAATTAGTAAATAAACACAGTGCAAATATAGAATGGAATATATGCAGGAATTAAAATATCATTGTAAAAATATTTATTGACATGAATAGATGTTCTCAACATTAATATATTATACATTATGTTTTTAAAAAGAATACTGCAAAACAATATGCACAATATAATCTCACCTTGGAAATACATATGTATATACTGGAAAATGGGTCTAAAATAAAATATAAATATAAACAGTGGTATCTCTGTGCAGTGAGATAAGTTATGTTCAATTCTCTTTGTTAATCTATATAATTATTTAGTTTTATAAAAATTTCTGCAACCAGAACAATATACACAAATAATTTCTTGTTGCACTAAGTTATAAAAATAACATTACAAATGCCTTTACTCTTCATAGTTTAGAGCTCAGCACGAAGGACAAGGAAATATAGCCACAAATAAATGAGAAACCCTCAGCCTTTTGGCTTCTTGTTAACAAAGTGCACATCTCCTTTGTATTGATCAGGGGGTTTATCTGCAAAAACACACACAAAGTAGGAGCTTTAAGTGGTCAATCATTTTTTTCTTTTCTAGGGAAGTTAACATTTAATCCATCAATGAGAAACAAAAATCCATCCCTATTTTTTTCCTCCTAAGTTCCAAAAAAAATGGAGATCCCAGAATCTTCCTCTAGCACTAACTTCAGTCTTTTTCATCCTCACTGTTGGATATCATTTTATTTCTAACATAAAGCCTTCATACATGTTTGTTTAATACTCAGAGGACACACACACACACACCCCTGTTCACTCTAGTTTTAGCTCCAACAGCACTACATTGCAATAGAAGTTCCTATCTGTTAGAAACAAGGACATAGTGACTCTCAAACCAGTGAAAAGTCATTAGTAACAAAGGGCAAATGTAATTAAAGGGTCTTAAGGGCAAATGTAATTAGAGGGTCTCTGAGAAGGGAGCTGACAGCCTGGCATATCTACAAACCACAGAAGGGGCATTTAGATAACCGTGTTAGATTGTAACTCCGGAGTAACCAGTCATGGAGAAACGGGGAAGAAGGAGCGGGGAGGGGGAGCTAATTGCGTTAGGGCGGGGAAGCTAATCGCTCTCACTTTAGGGCAAAGAAGATAATCACTTTAGGGTGGCAATTTCAGGATGGAAAAGATAATCACTTTAGGGTGGCAATTTCAGGGTGGGGAAGCTAAGACTATAAAACCAGTTCCTTTGTCTACTTGGTGCGCACATTCTCCTGGCTGTGAGGGTGCGCCCGGCTCTGCAGACTCGTGAATAAAGGCCTCGCTTTACTGCTCAAGTCCTGTGTCCCAGTTTTTATTGTGAGCGTTTCTCACACTATCAATGGATGGGTTTATAAAAGCTTTCGAAGAGACTCTGCTGTTTGTGAAGTCCATACTCCGTACAAGGCTCACAGCCTGTTCTACGCACCTCACCTCTGCATCTCTCTTTCCTCAGCCGAGGTGAACAAACTGTGGTGGAGTGGGTGATCCATGTGTGAGAGGCTCAGGTACTCTACGACTCTATGTCACTCCGTTTATCTTTAACTAATCCCTTTCCTGAACCTTCTGTTGGAACAAACACATCTTTTACTTTCCCCTTTGCTCGTTTTTCCCCTTCCCTTCCTTCTCTGCCAACCCAAGCCCTGCCCGCCCTCCCAGCATTCAGAAGGATGTCTCCCACCTGCTCCCTCTGAGTCCTTGAATACAGTGCTCTGTAGCATCCTAAGCCTCACAGAAGTGAATGGTTACCTCTTGTGAAGTTATTTAGAGAAGGGTAACCACCCCCAACTCAACTGTCCTCTCTGAAGCCAGAAACCACGCCATCAGTCCTTTACAAAGTGGCACAACTGTCTTGTCTTGCACACAATTGATCCTTTGTGAATGTTCGTTCATGGACACACTAACGCTTGTTCTCACTTCTTTACTCTTTGTGCGTGGGTTTCAAATTTTGATTTTTAAAATCCTTTTATTCATTATTATTCCTGAACCTCTCGAGGAATTTGTTCTCCCCACCCACTGGCCTTTGGAAGTGAGCTTTCATTCTGTCACCTTCCCGTGTTTCAAACACCCTCAGATTTACTAACGTTCTTTCAGTTTCTCATAGTTTCTCCAATTCTACTAGCGAAGTCCCCGGGGCTGTGGATGAGGATTTCTGAAGGACACGTTTTATCTATCCAAAGCAAAAATAACTCATGGAGAAGTGCAAATATTCTCACAGAGCCATTTCCACATTCGTAACACTTAACAACGTTCTCTCTCTCTCTCACATCTGAGCTCACAAATTGCTGATGCAATTACAGGTCATGCTAATATTTCCATATTTTCAACCTCCGAAGCTAGAATGCAATGGAGTAAAATTCAGCTCCCCCGTAGTAGAAGCCATCACACCAGATGTTCTTCTGAAATATTCTGTAACAAGCACATGGCAGCAGTTCTAATTGCTAGAGACACATTCAGGACGTAAGAGCTGTGCTGAAGACCGCCCATAAGGGAAACCCAACCTGACACTAATACAAAATCATATTGAATGTAAACTGTAATTGAAAAAAATTTTTTAAAGAATTGATTATTTTTTATGTGAAACTTAAATGCACATGGTCAAGGCAATGAGCTTTCCCATATTTTGCTTGGTTCATTGTGGATTTTATTGCAGACTCAACTTCTCAGTGATGAGACTTATTCTAAGGATGGCTAAAAAATCTGAGCTACTAACACTGGTTATCTCTGTCCCTTATCGTAATACAGCAGGGGCTCCATCTACTCTGACACGATCAAAATTAAAAATACACCTTGTCTCTATGATTTATTTCCAATTATTTTGTGCTTTTTTATTACTCTGGAAGTTTATCTCACATTGCTTTGGGGCATTTTTAATCTAATTAGTCTGTCCCCTATTTTAATAGCTAACACTGGCCCGAGGCTAACACCTTTCACACACATTATCTCATGAATCATCACAACAGCCCTGTAAGTTATGTATTGGGCTTTCCTTTTATCAGCTGCTATGGGATCTTGGGCATGCTACCCACCCTCTGTGAGATGTCATGCTTCGTAAAACAAGGGAAATGATAGTGCCATTTAGTAACTAAGTTCACCCAAGGAAAGTGATTAGTCGAATGCCTGGCTGAGACTGTTTGCTGTTATTGTTAACGTTATTCTCATTATTTCCATTTTCCAGGTGGCACAACTGAAAACATAGAGAGGTGAGTGACTTTTCCAATGTCACTCCGTCAATGATTTTCTAATTTCTGATTTGGCCATGGGGTTCCATGCCTGTGGGGCCTGTGTTCTTATCCTCAGTACTGTGCTGAACTGCCTCTGCAATGCTTCGCTGCCGGTTTTGAGTTTGATGGATCATTTCCCAAAATTGCTTCTATTCTCCTCTATCCACCTTCAAAAAGTGATGGGCTAAATCCATCCATCCACCCATCCATTTACAGCAACAGTAACAACAACAGAAAGCTAGAACAACTCAGGGCATACATAGGATAAAGTTTTCCTTGGAGGGGAAAAATGTGACTGTTGATTCCTGAGGTGTGAATGCGGTGAATGCTGAAATGTGAATGTTGATCCCCTCTGGGGTGTGAATATGAAAGTTGTGCATACACGCACGTATTCCTGAATACACACAGAGAAACACAATTTTTACATAAAAGGCGATCGCATCAACTCCCATTGACCCTGCAGAGTGATGGAAACACCCTGGTTTTGGCAGAGTGTATACCCTGCGATGGAGAAGCCCAAAGTAACCAGAAGGAGCGCGGTGTGTTGTC